>NC_139585.1:3160212-3165212 GCF_946808225.1 Silurus aristotelis | reverse complement strand
ACATTACGACTGAGTAACTTGATATTACACCCAACTGACAGGTTTTATATAATTTTAAATCTCATTAGCATGACATTGTTACTCGTTATTATGACTTTGTAAGAAATTACTGCAGTAATTTATTTTTTCATTGTATCTCATTATAAAATGTTCTCATGATTATGAGTAAGTAACTTGTCATCACAACTTTGTAAAAAGGTTTTTAACATTTTTCATATTTTCATTATTTTGAAACTATATCTTATTATAACAACATTGTTCTTGTTGACTTACTGACTCGTTAATTCATATTGTACTCATTAATATGAATTAAAGACTTGGTATATAATGATCTCATTATTAAGACTTACTTACTCGTTATTCCTATGTTATATTTCATTATTTCAACTTAATGACTTAATGACTTAATGACATTTTGTTGTTATTACGACTCTTCTTATGCATTTTTCGAACTTTATTCAGATCTAATTTGAAGGCTCTCTCTAGTAATTACGAAAAATCCAGACAGCAAGATAAAATCTGGAAATGCAAAACAAAAAGAAAGATCTAACAAAATGCAGTTCGACTACCTGAGGCGTGATTCGAACCCTTTCTTCATCATCAGCCAATCAGAGCAAAGCAGCTGTGCTTTATTGATCACCTGATTTATTACCTTGAGGCATTCCTTAAATCACACACACACACACACACACACACACACACACACACACACACGCACACACGCACACGCACGTACACTATAAATAGAAATATAAGCTTCTGGATGCTTTTTCATTAGAGAGTGTGTGTGTGTGTGTGTGTGTGTGTGTGTGTGTGTGTGTGTGTGTGTGTGTGTGTGTGTGTGTGTGTGTTTAAAAAAGAAACATACTCCATTCTCATATTTGTTTATCTCTACATTTAGATCTTTTCCTTTATTTCCTGTTGCTGTCACTTGGAATGTTGAAGTTTTGAGGATGTTCCTCTGAGATCCATAAAGCTCTGACTCTAACACTATTGGAATGAATGTGAATTCTGACTGCACCCCAAGGCCTCCTCACCTCACCTACATCATAGCCTACTAACACCCTTGTGGTTAAATAAATCTCCACAAAATCGAGTGTGGAAGAAGAGTGGAGCTTATTATAGCAGCATTTAGGGGACTGAAGGTAGAATGGGATGTTCAAAATAGTCAGGTGTCCATAAACTTACGGCCATGTTGTGTAGCTAGATGGAGAAGGTCTCCAAAAGATCTAACGTTCAGGAGAAAGAACACTTCAGTACATTGGGTTTTGGAATTAAAAACTAAAATTATAATTTTAATAAAATCGAATCCTATACTCATTTGCATACTGCCCCGTGATTGGCTGTTGTGTTTAATGACACAATAACAGCTTTTTTTTTTTTTTTTTTTTTTTACTATTTATTATTTTTTTTTATTATAATTATTATTGAAAAATATTCCCAACAAGAACAGTCAACAAACAATGCCCAACCTTTGCAATGCTAGTTAAAAAGAACAAGAGAGGGGGGGAAAGAAAAGAGGAAAAATAACTAACTAAATAAACAAAACAACAACAATAATAATAATAATAATAATATAATAAAAGCACATGCCAATACATCAAATATTACATTAAAAAACATCGATATCCTTGAGGTATGGAGTCCAAATTTTGTGAAAGGCTTTAGCAATCTGATGAGTAACACAGGTCGAGAACTCTGAGGGAATCATTTCTCTAATAATCTTGTGGCATCCTTTTAAACATGGCGGTTTTTATTGACCCAGGTTAATATATTATTTCTAGCAGCAAAGGCTAGAATATCAAATAAACGCTAAATAAATTTGTTCCGCATGTGTCTGACTGGGAGACCCCCAAAGACAACGGGTCCATCTGTAGCTCCAGTCCAAACATACGGCTCATAAAAACAACAACTTCTGACCAATAAATTCTAATTACAAGACAATTCCATAATAAGTGGGTGTGGTCTTCCATTTCCACCTTACATTTAACACATAATGGTGAATTATTTTAATCAAACTTGCTTCTAGGAAGTTTTGTAATATGCAATTTCTGCACAATCCTGAGCTGAACGTCTTTGACCCTATTGCAAATAGATATCGTATTTACCTGACTCCAGATCAGTTTCCATTCCTGCTCTGTGATGGTCACTATGGGAGATGGTAACTCCATCTCCCATAGTCTTTTAAGCTCCTTGGTGTTCACCACCTAGTATGTACAGAGAGCGCTATAAAAATAAGTTTTCTGCTTACACGATGGGGGGTTCAGCAAACACTTCTCCATAACTGACATGGAGGACTTGGTGACTAGAGTAATTGAAGATATAATCCCTAAAAATTGAATCTGGGCAGTTTATATTTGATCACTAAATCTTCAAAAGACATTAAAGAACTTCCAGTAACAAATCCCCGAGTCTGCATATCCCATGTGTTACAAGCTTTAAAACCCGTGTCTGACAGACTTGGTGTAAACTCTGGGTTATTGTAAATAGGAGTTAAGGATGAAGATCATTCAGCCCTGCCCTCTATCCTATGTCTAATAGACCAGGCTTTCCACATATTCCATACAGTTTTGTTACCACGTAATGACTTAACTACTTTGAAGCCTCTGACAAATAATAGATTCTTTAGAGGGCAAGACGGCTGAGAGGACTCCACGTCAAGCCAAATAGACCCAAAGTCCTTATTAAGCCATTCAGCCATGAATCTGGCAGGCCAACTGATAGTTTCTCACATTTGGCAAATCCAAGCCCCCAGAAGAACTGGAAAGCTGTAAGTTAGAGAGTTTTAGTCGAGGCTTCCGCTTATTCCATATAAATTAACTAAACCATCCGTTCAATTTCTTTATACTTTTATTCAGCAATAGGAACAGTATCATCTGTAGTGGATAAAGACACCTGGGCATTACATTCATCTTCACCACTGCATCTTCGAGAGAAAGATCTGACCATCTGATTAGATCATTCTGAACTTTATCCAACAATGGTATAAAATCAGCTTTAGACAGTACTGCCCCTGTGGTGGTGCTGAAGAACTGTGTATGAGTTCCACATCAACTTCTCATCAGGTTCCTGAAGATCTGGTTGCAGGGAAAAACTGAGAGAGCAAGTGCTTTCTGTTTTGTGACTCGGAGCTTATGAATGTTGTATGAGAGCAGATTTACTCTTTCCTCATGCACTACCCCCCCTACAACCCCCACTACAACCCCCTCCCTCTTTAGGGGTTCCCAGCTGACTGGAGCCATAACACAGAACATAGGGCCATAGCTGCTGGCTAGCCAGATGGTGGTTGTGCTGATGTGTGTGTGTGTGTGTGTGTGTGTGTGTGTGTGTGTGTGTGTGTGTGTGTGTGTGTGTGTGTGTGTGTGTGTAAAGGGCTATCCTGCTGGGCTGTCCTTATTGCTGTCCGTCTGTCTGCTGTAGCCAATGAGATATGACCAGATGGGCACTGATTAAACATTGAGGTTCTACACTGCACAGACCAAAAAGATATATAAATATATATTAGAGTATCAATGTGCAGTTTGTATTCGTATGGTACATCTGAGTTTCCCTCAGGAATGTGTCAAGTGGAGGACCGTGAGTTTGTTTAGTCTCCGCTTTGCACTTTCAGCTCATTTTTTATTACTATTATTAAACTTAAAAACATACGCAACAATGCCAGGGGTATTAAACAGATACCAGAGTGAGCGCAGTGTCACTGTGGATACTCACTGCATACCAGAAATACCATTTGTTTTGCGCATGCATGAAAAATAATCTATAGCGCTAACGTTAGCCGCTCACCAGGAAGTGGCTAGCGGCTAACACTAGCGATATGGAGTCTTACGTTTTTAATGTCCAGCTTCCAGAATTTCTCTTAAAAGAAGAAATCCTGACAATTCAACATATCGGGGGAGTGCATGAATGCAGGATGGACGGAATAAAGACATTTCTTAATGTTTGTTGAAATTAGTAAAAATTTGTTAGAAATTAGTGAAACACACACACACACACACACACACACACACACACACACACACACACACACACACACACAAACATACACAAACTGTATCTTTATTATCCAAATGGGGTCTAATAAATGAAAACGATTAAATTTTTTTTCATTTATTTAATTCGATTTAATCAATAAAATTTTTCCCAGTTTCATTGATTACTCAGTTTCATCATTAATATAAAAAGTGCATTAAATCAATTGTATTCTGATTTATTAAAAAAATGATAAGATATTATTTTATATATTATTTAACCATGTAGACATTTTGATTGAAATTTTAAGACATTTTAAAAATGTAAACTGTTGACGATCACAAATGTTAACGATAATAAACTGCGTTAATAAAAAACGAATACGGACTTCTGCCACCTACTGGTAAGAGTGAGTTATGTTCTCTCACACAAGCTCAAAACTTATATGCATACTTTAACAAATGTCTTCATTCCTTCCTTTCTGCATTCATGCACTCCCTCGATATGCAGAATTGTCAGGATTTTTCTCCTTTAAAGGGAAATTCTTGAAGCGGGACACAAAAAACGCTTAACGATCCAACGCGCTGGCCGCTAGCCACTTCCAGCTAACGCTATAGCCCTTTTATATCCCTGCCATTATTGTGCATGTTTTCAAGGTTAATAATAATGAAAAATGCACTTAATGTGCGAGGCGCATATTAAACAAACTTGCGGTCCGCCACTTTATACATTCCTGAGGGAAACTCCGGTTGTAACTATGTTCCGCACTTAAAAAGGATTGCATTCGGAAACATTTCAGTATGAGTACGTTGACTGGTACACCCCTATTATATATACAGTGGGTACGGAAAGTATTCAGACCCCCTTAAATTTTTCACTCTTTTTTATTTTGCAGCCATTTGCTAAAATCATTTAAGTTCATTTATTTTCCTCATGAATGTACACATAGCACCCTATATTGACAGAAAAACACAGAATTGTTGACACTGTTGCAGATTTATTAAAAAAGAAAAACTAAAATATCACATGGT
>NC_139585.1:3155212-3157712 GCF_946808225.1 Silurus aristotelis | reverse complement strand
AGAATTCATACATTTGTTCCTTATAATTGTAAGATTGTGCCCATTGAGTGAGTGTAGTAAGGAAGAAACCTTGACTCAAGAAGGAACCTCATCCTCATCTTGGTGGAATTAAATGTCCATTTTTTACAGTTAAATAATGTTGTGGTGTGCAGTGATGATCAAATGCGTGTCAGTGTAGCAGACATTACATTAAATACACTCCAAATCCATCCTCAAAGCTCCTGTGTTACTTCGTAATTTCAGTGTGAAACCACCTCTTTATATCCTTTATATCTCCTTCATACAACTGAGCAACTTTGGGGTTGAGGGCCTTGCTCAGGGGCCCAGGAGTGGCAGCTTGGTATGGCCAGGATTTGACCTCATGACCTTTGGATTTAAAGTCCAATGCCTTACCTGAGTGGTTTGCTAACTTTCTTTGATATTCCCCACATTCCCCACACAGGGGGTGGATTTTTACGCCCCACCTGTCCTCCGTCACCCCAAAAAATAGTAATGAAATACTTCAAGTCAAAACTCAAATGGAATCGCAATTCCTTTTACATGTGAATGTCCGAAGCCTTGCACTGTTTGCATTTGCATTTCCGATGCCTGTCAATCAAGTGTTAGGGGTGGAGCTAAGTTCCTGGGCGTGTATTTATTGTATTAATGCCAGTAATAGACGATTTTGTGGGATGTTTTGAATAACAGAGATTGTCAGCTAAACCGTGGAGAACGTTATGACGCTCACGAAGCAACAGTTTATACTCTACATGGATTAAGATAAATACAGTTTTCATGGTTTGTCAGACGTAGCAACAGTAACTAAGGAGGGCTGGTTTTTGTGAAGGGGTTATTTTTTCTATTTCTAAGTGAACTTTTTCAGTGAACGTATTAATGTCTGTAAGAAAATGCACTATATGCGCAAACGTTTGTGGACACCTGACCATAAGATGCTTCTTTTTGTAAATCCCATTCGACACGTACACGTAGTCCTCATTCGCTGTTTTAATAACCTCCACTCTTCTGGGAAGATGTTCCACTAGATGTTGTTGAAATTTCTACTCGGTTGTTCTGCTGGAACAGGTTTGGACCTCCTAGTTTAAGAAAAGGTTTCAAAAGCAACTTTAATAATGATCAAAATAATAATAATAGAAAAAAATTCTTTCTAAAAAAAAAAAACGTGTAAGCTAAAACTGACTTTTTATCTTTTTTAAGTTGAAATTAAAAGGCAACGTGGATAAACATTCCACAGTAAAACGGGTCCTCATAACATTTAAAAGCCACGATGTACAGAACATCATTAAAAGATATAGAAATCGATTGGATCAATAAACATCAAAAAAGAACAAATTAAATGACTAGCATAGCATAGGGGAAAAAAAAAATTGGTAATGAATGCACAGAATGAAATCAGAAATGAGAAACTCGACAGAATCTCCCAGACGCTGTTCGATATTTAAATCCCTGCCACCGAGACGATCCTGTGTCGCTCGCGGATCATGGAATGTGAACTTTGTCCGGGGTGGGTTGGGATGGGGGCATTTATCCACACATGGTAAATATAGCCTCGTTCCTTTTCATGTTTTTATTTACATTACTGTAATATCCTGTATATTAACTTATTGGGAGAAAACCAGTAGTTCTATGTGAAATCAGACATTGAGCACCCCCATATAAACAAAATGGAACGATCCTCGTTTGGAATCAGGCTCCTCCTATCGAAGCATTGAATCATCCCCATCACCTCAACATCACTTGTTATCAGGAGTGTATCCAGGTGCACCCTTTTCCCCTCCTGTAGACAGTTTTCTCCACCTAAAGCGTGTCATCCTGGTTGATATATTGCTGAAGTTGGGAGGTAACAGTGAAAACATCTGCAACTGCGCTGCAACTTATCATCTAGTTTTAAAAGCGAGATTCGTGGCGAACATGTTTAAACGCTTCTCTTCGTGCCTGGAGGAGTCGCACAGTCGATCAGATGCCACGTTAAAAAAAAGCAGGAAGGCCGAGTAGCACATTCGCACTAAACCTCAACGTGCTTCCAAAAGTATCAAGACAACTGATTTCACCTATATGTGGTTCCTCATCAGATTCTTACCACAACTTTTTTGTAATTGAACCTCTTTGGATGCAACAGGAAATCTTTCTTTTATTTGAACTTGGAGACCAAAACCAGGTCCTAGCATGAAGCACAAAGTCATCAAGATGAAGATACATGGTTGGAAGCGGACGATCTCCAGCTAGAGAGTTCTAACCATCCAGGCCTCCTCACCTTCTCCTTCTAACAACCTTGTTTCTGAATAAATCTCCACAAAAATATAATGGAATATCTCTTCAGAATTATGGAGGTCCTTATAAGAGTGAAAGGGAACTAAAGGTGGAATGCGCTCCTCATAAAAGATGCACATACTGTCATCTTCTTCTGCTTCTTCTTTCGGCTTCTCCCATTAGGGGGCGCCACAGTGGATCATCCGTCTCCATACCCCCCTGTCCTCTACATCTGCATCTTTCACACCAACTA
>NC_139585.1:3132712-3150212 GCF_946808225.1 Silurus aristotelis | reverse complement strand
CCACAACCTGTTCCCACAAAGATGAAGGCACACAATTGTATTTGTCTTTGGACGCATCATGAATTTTTTCCTTTATTTGAACTAGGAGACCCAAACCTGTTACATGGGTTAAACTGGAAGATCTCCTGCTATAGAGATGATGAACACCTTTAGGATGAATGTGAACACTGACTTACACCCCAGGTCTCCTCACCTCCTGACCTACGTCAGTACCTGACTTTACTAACACCCGTGTCTGTACACAAAGTCAAGTGGAACATCTTCCCAGAAGAGTGAAGCTTATTATAAGAGTTAACTGCGGTTCTATAAGTTGTTTTGCGATGGTTGCTGTGGCAACCCAAAGACTACAGTTGTATGTTGTATGCAGATGTGTGTAAGGTTCTACACAGCTTTGACCTCGTGATAGCTTCTACCTGATTTAAACGGGTTTATTAGAAGTTATTACAGCTCGAACATTGTTTTTCTTAGCACTCAGGCTGTGTGTGTGTGTGTGTGTGTGTGTGTGTGTGTGTGTGTGTGTGTGTGTGTGTGTGATGTGAAGGGGGCGTCCTTTCTGACAATTTTCCCCAGTCACGGCCTTTTAAAAGCTTTTACATGCGGGGTATTTCTCACAATTTATCCCTCTTCCACCTCTCCCATTTACTCTGTCAGCAGTTTGGCTGAGGTATGCAATCTTTCATTCCTCATGCACGTATATACACACACACACACACACACACACACACACACACACACACACACACACACACACACACACACACACATACACACACGCGCAGACACACTGACAGCTTGTCTCTATCACCCTCTTATTAACATAAGACAGGCCTTTATCAGCCAACTGTGTCGGATCTCACAGGGGATTCTGGGAAATGTCTCTCTGCACCATGTCATTTCTCTTAGTTTTCTTTAAACATTCTACTAAAAAAACAAATGTTTTACAGTTTTATACACAACTATACATAATTACACACAACTAAACATCATTATACACAACTATACATCATTACACACAACTATACATCATTACACACAACTATACATCATTATACACAACTATACATCATTACACACAACTATACATCATTACACACAACTATACATCATTATACACAACTATACATCATTATACACAACTATACATCATTACACACAACTATACATCATTATACACAACTACACAACTATACATCATTACACACAGCTATACACCATTATACGCAACTATACATCATTATTAATGATGTATAGTTGCGTATAATGGTGTATAGCTGTGTGTAATGATTAATTATACACAACTATACATCATTATACGCAACTATACATCATTATACACAACTATACACCATTACACACAACTATACATCATTATACACAACTATACATCATTATACACAACTACACAACTATACATCATTATACACAACTATACATCATTATACACAACTATACATCATTATACACAACTATACATCATTACACACAACTATACATCATTATACACGTCTATACACCATTATACACAACTGTATATCATTATACACAACTATACATCATTATACACAACTACACAACTATACACCATTATACACAACTATACATCATTACACACAACTATACATCATTATACAAATCTATACACCATTATACACAACTGTAAATCATTATACACAACTATACATCATTATACACATCTATACACCATTATACACAACTGTAAATCATTATACACAACTATACATCATTATACACAACTACACAACTATAAACAACTATACATCATTATACACAACTACACAACTATACACCATTACACACAACTATACATCATTATACACAACTACACAACTATACATCATTATACACAACTATACATCATTATACACAACTATACATCATTATACACGTCTATACAACATTATACACAACTGTATATCATTATACACAACTATACATCATTATACACAACTACACAACTATACACCATTATACACAACTATACATCATTACACACAACTATACATCATTATACAAATCTATACACCATTATACACAACTGTAAATCATTATACACAACTATACATCATTATACACATCTATACACCATTATACACAACTGTAAATCATTATACACAACTATACATCATTATACACAACTACACAACTATACACAACTATACATCATTATACACAACTACACAACTATACATCATTATACACAACTATACATCATTACACACAACTATACATCATTACACACAACTAAACATTATTATACACAACTATACATCATTACACACAACTATACATCATTACACACAACTATACATCAATATACACAACTTTACATCATTACACACAACTATACATCATTACACACAACTATACATCATTATACACAACTATACATCATTATACACAAATATACATCATTACACACAACTATACATCATTATACACGTCTATACAACATTATACACAACTGTATATCATTATACACAACTATACATCATTATACACAACTACACAACTATACACCATTATACACAACTATACATCATTACACACAACTATACATCATTATACAAATCTATACACCATTATACACAACTGTAAATCATTATACACAACTATACATCATTATACACATCTATACACCATTATACACAACTGTAAATCATTATACACAACTATACATCATTATACACAACTACACAACTATACACAACTATACATCATTATACACAACTACACAACTATACATCATTATACACAACTATACATCATTACACACAACTATACATCATTACACACAACTAAACATCATTATACACAACTATACATCATTACACACAACTATACATCATTACACACAACTATACATCATTACACACAACTAAACATCATTATACACAACTATACATCATTACACACAACTATACGTCATTACACACAACTATACATCAATATACACAACTTTACATCATTACACACAACTATACATCATTACACACAACTATACATCATTACACACAACTATACATCATTATACACAACTATACATCATTACACACAACTATACATCATAACACACAACTATACATCATTATACACAACTATACACCATTATACACAACTATACGTCATTACACACAACTATACGTCATTATACACAACTATACATCATTACACACAACTATACATCATTTTACACAACTATACATCATTATACACAACTACACAACTATACATCATTACACACAACTATACATCATTACACACAACTACACAACTATACATCATTACACACAACTATACATCATTACACACAACTATACATCATTTTACACAACTATACATCATTTTACACAACTATACATCATTATACGGAACTACACAACTATACATCATTACACACAACTATACATCATTACACACAACTATACACCATTATACACAACTATACATCATTAGTAATGATGTATAGTTGTGTATAATGATGTATAGCTGTGTGTAATGATTAATTACACACAGCTATATATCATAATACACAACTATACTGCACTGTAACTATATAACACCCTGGATCAATGTTAAACATTATACAGTACTGTACAACTCGATAACTAAATTATACGCACTGTACATCATCATACAGAACCACACAGTACTATAGAGAATGATACAGCAGTGTACAACAGTATATAGCATTATTCAGCACTACACAACGTTTACACAGCACAATACATCACTATACATGAGCACAAAGCACTGTGCAGAATTATACAGCACTATACAATCCTATAATTCACAATACATCTGTAGGCAGTGGCAAACATCATTATACGTTATGATGATAATATACAGCATAATGCAGCATTATACTTCACTTTCTATCATCATGCGGAATGTTTCGTCATTATGCAGCACTTTTCGTCATTATACAGCACCTAAGCTGTGGTTAAGAAAAAACAGAACCATTTTTCAAGGCACCATAAAGTCTCCCCACCACTCGAGATGGAGGGTTTCTCCAGCCACGGCCCCCTCATCCTCTTTCCCTCTTACCTCAACTGTGGTTTACACATAATTCTCTAAAACACACACACACACACACACACACACACACACACACACACACACACACACACACACACATGTATTTTTCCTCTCATTGATGATCAGTGGTGTGTTCGGTGTCTCTGTACATCTGGAGGTTTACTGTAATCCATCATTAACGCTGGAACGGAGCATCTGCTGGATATTTATAGCCGAACTCCGCACTTTAGCATTACCGTGTCATTTAGCTGTCACACACTCGCTCAGATGTGTCTTTTACACATTACCAAAAGTCTTCAACCACGTCTGCTTCAGCGAATATAAGTTCTGCACCCGGAGGAGCATTTACTTCCAAACGTTCTGCATCGTCAGCACATTACCAAGCAACAGTATGAAAAAACATCTTAGCCACCATTATCAATGAAAATGTAATATACAAACCTCTAAGAAAAACGGACAGATTAGCTCATCTTAGACTAAATAGGCAGAAGTTTGTGCTCTTGTCTTTTGGGAAGATGTTCCACTAGATCTTGTGGAGATTTGTGGAGATTCATTTATTGGCAAGGTGGTTATTAAAGTCGTAGGAGTGTGTAGAAGGTGAGAAGGTCTGGGTTCACATTCATCCCAAAGTGTTCAATAGAGTCAGAGCTACATAGCAGGAGATCTTCCACTCCAAACGTCATGGAGCTGGCTTTGCACACAAATATCAAGCTGGAACAGAAATTTGTGTGGAAAAGTCATGTGTCCTAATACTTTTGGTATTAACAGTCAAAACTATTCTATTTTTATGATTCTAAAATAAACATTTCTGTCAGGTTTTTCCTTCGAGACTGATTTTCCAGTGTGTATCTCTTTAAAATCCTGTCAGAAACTGGTTAGCTGCTCCGCTAGTGGGACAGAAGACCATTCATTATATGAAAATGTCTTCCTAGCTCTTGTAAGCCAGCTAGTTCTAACAGTATAAATAATTTTTTTGAATGACATTATGATTATTATTATTATTAATAAGGATATATTTCAAAACATTTTTTTAAAAACTTAGCTAGTTAGCTAGTTGTGTAAACATCACTTGAAAATTCATGCTAACTAGTGTTCTTGTGTGAACTTTTTAAAAAATCCGGTTGCGCTAGTCAGCTAGCGTTAACTGAGAAGAATTCGACAAATCCTGTCAGAAATCCTGTCAGGTTAGCATCTGTTAGCCTGTTCTAACCTGTTCTGTTCCGACTAGCTATATCTGTGCATAAATATTTCTAGTAATATTCTTTAACCTGCTATATGAGTAACAGTTTGGCCTTAAAATCATTGAACATTACATGATGATATTCGCAAGAAACTCGTATTTGGATCTCGTATCGCAATATCCGTAGCAGATCATTGTATCGTTCGGCTCTATTACTTATGATCCCTTATCACAAGTTTTGGTGATAAAGCTAAATTTGGCTATTGTTTTTATTTCACAGTGAAATGTTTATTGAGATTAGAAACCCCCCCACCCCCTTAACACACACACACACACACACACACACACACACACACACACACACACACACACACACACCACTGAAATGCTGTGTAACTACTTTAGCAGTTATAAAGGACAGCTCATGGATAAATGTGGTGCTGTATCCAAGCCCAGAACTTTCAGGAACTTGCTTATAAAGAACTCTGTGTGTGTGTGTGTGTGTGTGTGTGTGTGTGTGTGTGTGTGTGTGTGTGTGTGTAAGTGTAAGGATTTGGTGGATTTAGAGATGAGGTGACTGGCTGCATGGTGTCAGTGCACTGGTATGTCCCGCTCTGTCTGTGGTGACCAGACTCCGAAGTTCTCCGGCTCTCCGAAACCACATCGCTGATTCTTGAAGAAGTGAAAAGAATCGTTCCTGGCTCACGGTGCAGACAACGCCGTCCTATTTTCAGCATACTGAACTCTTAATTTCAGCTCAAACCCGCAGCCGAGTTCAGTGTGTGTGTGAATAGAAAATATAGTTTATTATAGTAACGAATAAAAATCCTGAGCGAGATGTCTGACGTCTGATCTGATGTCAGTTTGGACAAACTGGTGGCCTTGAGTTGAACCTGAGCTCCAGGTGACCTTTTAGTGTATATTCTATATTTATTATTATCCCAGGTTCGGTGTGAATGCTGGATTGTGATTGGCTGGAAGAAGTTCAGGTGTGAATGCTGGATTGTGATTGGCTGGAAGGAGTTCAGGTGTGAATGCTGGATAGTGATTGGCTGGAAGAAGTTCAGGTGTGAATGCTGGATAGTGATTGGCTGGAAGAAGTTCAGGTGTGAATGCTGGATTGTGATTGGCTGGAAGAAGTTCAGGTGTGAATGCTGGATTGTGATTGGCTGGAAGGAGTTCAGGTGTGAATGCTGGATAGTGATTGGCTGGAAGAAGTTCAGGTGTGAATGCTGGATTGTGATTGGCTGGAAGGAGTTCAGGTGTAAAGGCTGGATTGTGATTGGCTGGAAGAAGTTCAGGTGTGAATAGTGGATTGTGATTGGCTGGAAGGAGTTCCGGTGTAAAGGCTGGATTGTGATTGGCTGGAAGAAGTTCAGGTGTAAATACTGGATTGTGATTGGCTGGAAGGAGTTCAGGTGTAAAGGCTGGATTGTAATTGGCTGAAAGAAGTTCAGGTGTGAATACTGGATTGTGATTGGCTGGAAGGAGTTCAGGTGTGAATGCTAGATTGTGATTGGCTGGAAGGAGTTCAGGTGTGAATGCTGGATTGTGATTGGCTGGAAGGAGTTCAGGTGTAAAGGCTGGATTGTGATTGGCTGGAAGAAGTTCAGGTGTGAATAGTGGATTGTGATTGGCTGGAAGGAGTTCAGGTGTAAAGGCTGGATTGTGATTGGCTGGAAGAAGTTCAGGTGTAAATACTGGATTGTGATTGGCTGGAAGGAGTTCAGGTGTAAAGGCTGGATTGTAATTGGCTGGAAGAAGTTCAGGTGTGAATAGTGGATTGTGATTGGCTGGAAGAAGTTCAGGTGTGAATGCTGGATTGTGATTGGCTGGAAGGAGTTCAAGTGTGAATGCTGGATTGTGATTGGCTGGAAGGAGTTCAGGTGTAAAGGCTGGATTGTGATTGGCTGGAAGAAGTTCAGGTGTGAATGCTGGATTGTGATTGGCTGGAAGGAGTTCAAGTGTGAATGCTGGATTGTGATTGGCTGGAAGGAGTTCAGGTGTAAAGGCTGGATTGTGATTGGCTGGAAGAGGTTCCGGTGTCTATGCTGGATTGTGATTGGCTGGAAGGAGTTCAGGTGTGAATGCTGAATTGTGATTGGCTGGAAGGTGTTCAGGTGTAAAGGCTGGATTGTGATTGGCAAGAAGGAGTTCAGGTGTAAATGCTGAATTGTGATTGGCTGGAAGAAGTTCAGGTGTAAATGCTGAATTGTGATTGGCTGGAAGGAGTTCAGGTGTAAATGCTGAATTGTGATTGGCTGGAAGGAGTTCAGTTGTGAATTACAGATTTTAATAACTACTTTAAAAAGTAGAAGTACAAAAAAAACCCCAACTTAATTACAGTAACGCGAGTAAATGTAGTTAGTTTTAATTACATCTCTAGTTTCAGCAATTAACTATTGACAAAACGATGAATCGGTCGACCTCTAGACCTTAATGAGCTCTACAAAGCATTTTTGTGTGTGGTGGAAATTCTATAGTAAATACAGTGAGTTTTTGATAAATGGCCCGAGGCACAAGATGAATTTGGAGAAGAAAACGTTTGAATGAGAAACAGAACAACAAACAGCACCAGGAGTTAACAGCTTCATACCCATACCCTAAATTCACATTTCTTTTTCCAACAGGAACCCAAACAGTCACGAAATCACAGGTTCCAGTTAATAATAATGAACTTTATCGTTTCTATAGCAACAGTTTAGATATAAATTACAGAAGGAGTCTCCAGTATCAGAGGGAATGCTTTATTTAGCTTTTGGTAAATGTTAAAAAAAAAATAAAGAAATAACAGGAGCAGATGTTTTAAGCCGCATCTCCTTCTCCTTCTTCTACTTCTACACTCCTCCTCCTCCTTTTACTTCTAAATGTCCTCCTCCTCCTTCTACTTTTACATCTCCTCCTCCTTCTTCCACTTCTACATCTCCTCCTTCTTCCACTTCTACATCTCCTCCTTCTTCTTCTACTTCTACACTCCTCCTCCTCCTTCTTCCACTTCTACATCTCCTCCTTCTTCCACTTCTACACTCCTCCTCCTCCTTCTACTTTTACATCTCCTCCTTCTTCCACTTCTACATCTCCTCCTTCTTCCACTTCTACATCTCCTCCTTCTTCTTCTACTTCTACACTCCTCCTCCTCCTTCTTCTACTACTACACTCCTCCTCCTCCTTCTACTTTTACATCTCCTCCTTCTTCTTCTACTTCTACACTCCTCCTCCTCCTTCTTCTACTTCTACACTCCTCCTCCTCCTTCTACTTTTACATCTCCTCCTTCTTCCACTTTTACATCTCCTCCTTCTTCCACTTCTACATCTCCTCCTTCTTCTTCTACTTCTACACTCCTCCTCCTCCTTTTACTTCTAAATCTCCTCCTCCTCCTTTTACTTCTACATCTCCTCCTCCTTCTTCTACTTTTACATCTCCTCCTTCTTCCACTTCTACATCCTCTTCCACTTCTAAATCTCCTCCTCCCCCTTTTACTTCTACATCTCCTCCTCCTTCTTCTACTTTTACATCTCCTCCTTCTTCCACTTCTACATCTCCTCCTTCTTCTTCTACTTCTACACTCCTCCTCCTCCTTCTACTTTTACATCTCCTCCTTCTTCTTCTACTTCTACACTCCTCCTCCTCTTTCTTCTACTTCTACACTCCTCCTCCTCCTTCTACTTTTACATCTCCTCCTTCTTCTTCTACTTCTACACTCCTCCTCCTCCTTCTTCTACTTCTACACTCCTCCTCCTCCTTCTACTTCTACATCTCCTCCTTCTTCTTCTACTTCTACACTCCTCCTCCTCCTTCTACTTTTACATCTTCTCCTTCTTCCACTTCTACATCTCCTCCTTCTTCCACTTCTACATCTCCTCCTTCTTCTTCTACTTCTACACTCCTCCTCCTCCTTTTACTTCTAAATCTCCTCCTCCTCCTTTTACTTCTACATCTCCTCCTCCTTCTTCTACTTTTACATCTCCTCCTTCTTCCACTTCTACATCTCCTCCTTCTTCTTCTACTTCTACACTCCTCCTCCTCCTTCTTCTACTTCTACACTCCTCCTCCTCCTTCTACTTTTACATCTCCTCCTTCTTCTTCTACTTCTACACTTCTCCTCCTCCTTCTTCTACTTCTACACTCCTCCTCCTCCTTCTACTTTTACATCTCCTCCTTCTTTCACTTCTACACTCCTCCTCCTCCTTCTACTTCTACATCTCCTCCTTCTTCCACTTCTACATCTCCTCCTTCTTCTTCTACTTCTACACTCCTCCTCCTCCTTTTACTTCTAAATCTCCTCCTCCTCCTTATACTTCTACATCTCCTCCTCCTTCTTCTACTTCTACACTCCTCCTCCTCCTTCTACTTTTACATCTCCTCCTTCTTTCACTTCTACACTCCTCCTCCTCCTTCTACTTCTACATCTCCTCCTTCTTCCACTTCTACATCTCCTCCTTCTTCTTTTACTTCTACACTCCTCCTCCTCCTTTTACTTCTAAATCTCCTCCTCCTCCTTTTACTTCTACATCTCCTCCTCCTTCTTCTACTTCCACACTCCTCCTCCTCCTTCTACTTTTACATCTCCTCCTTCTTCCACTTCTACATCTCCTCCTTCTTCTTCTACTTCTACACTCCTCCTCCTCCTTCTACTTTTACATCTCCTCCTTCTTCTTCTACTTCTACACTCCTCCTCCTCTTTCTTCTACTTCTACACTCCTCCTCCTCCTTCTACTTTTACATCTCCTCCTTCTTCTTCTACTTCTACACTCCTCCTCCTCCTTCTACTTTTACATCTCCTCCTTCTTCTTCTAATTCTACACTCCTCCTCCTCCTTCTTCTACTTCTACACTCCTCCTCCTCCTTCTACTTCTACATTTCCTCCTTCTTCTTCTACTTCTACACTCCTCCTCCTCCTTCTACTTTTACATCTCCTCCTTCTTCCACTTCTACATCTCCTCCTTCTTCCACTTCTACATCTTCTCCTTCTTCTTCTACTTCTACACTCCTCCTCCTTTTACTTCTAAATCTCCTTCTCCTCCTTTTACTTCTACATCTCCTCCTCCTTCTTCTACTTTTACATCTCCTCCTTCTTCCACTTCTACATCTCCTCCTTCTTCTTCTACTTCTACACTCCTCCTCCTCCTTCTACTTTTACATCTCCTCCTTCTTCTTCTACTTCTACACTCCTCCTCCTCCTTCTTCTACTTCTACACTCCTCCTCCTCCTTCTACTTCTACATCTCCTCCTTCTTCTTATACTTCTACACTCCTCCTCCTCCTTCTACTTTTACATCTCCTCCTTCTTCCACTTCTACATCTCCTCCTTCTTCTTCTACTTCTACACTCCTCCTCCTCCTTTTACTTCTAAATCTCCTCCTCCTCCTTTTACTTCTACATCTCCTCCTCCTTCTTCTACTTTTACATATCCTCCTTCTTCCACTTCTACATCTCCTACTTCTTCTTCTACTTCTACACTCCTCCTTCTCCTTCTTCTACTTCTACACTCCTCCTCCTCCTTCTACTTTTACATCTCCTCCTTCTTCTTCTACTTCTACACTCCTCCTCCTCCTTCTACTTTTACATCTCCTCCTTCTTCTTCTACTTCTACACTCCTCCTCCTCCTTCTTCTACTTCTACACTTCTCCTCCTCCTTCTACTTTTACATCTCCTCCTTCTTCCACTTCTACACTCCTCCTCCTCCTTCTACTTCTACATCTCCTCTTTCTTCCACTTCTACATCTCCTCCTTCTTCTTCTACTTCTACACTCCTCCTCCTTTTACTTCTAAATCTCCTCCTCCTCCTTTTACTTCTACATCTCCTCCTCCTTCTTCTACTTTTACATCTCCTCCTTCTTCCACTTCTACATCTCCTCCTTCTTCTTCTACTTCTACACTCCTCCTCCTCCTTCTTTTACTTCTACACTCCTCCTCCTCCTTCTACTTTTACATCTCCTCCTTCTTCTACTTCTACACTCCTCCTCCTCCTTCTTCTACTTCTACACTCCTCCTCCTCCTTCTACTTCTACATCTCCTCCTTCTTCTTCTACTTCTACACTCCTCCTCCTCCTTCCACTTCTACATCTCCTCCTTCTTCCACTTCTACATCTCCTCCTTCTTCCACTTCTACATCTCCTCCTTCTTTTTCTACTTCTACATCTCCTCCTCCTCTTTTTACTTCTACATCTCCTCCTCCTTCTTCTACTTTTACATCTCCTCCTTCTTTCAATTCTACATCTCCTCCTTCTTCTTCTACTTCTACATCTCCTCCTCCTTCTTCTACTTCATCTCCTCCTCCTCCTTCTTCTACTTTTACATCTCCTCCTCCTCCTCCTCCTTCTTCTACTTTTACATCTCCTCCTCCTCCTTCTACTTCTACATCTCTCCCTCCTTCTTCTACTTTTACATCTCCTTCTCCTTTTACTTCTACATTTCCTCCTTCTTTTACTTCTACATCTCCTCCTTTCTTCTTCTTTTACTTTTTTCTGCTCTTCTCCTGATTCTTCTGTTTATCCTCATTTTTTTTTCATTTTCTTGTTCTCTTTTTTCCCCTCCTATTCCTTCACATTTTTTCTCTTTTTTTTCTTCTTCTTCTTTCCTTTTTTTTCTATTTCTTCTCCTTCTCCTACTTCTCCATCTACTTTCTCTCCTTCTTCGCCATTTTTTTCTTCTCCTCATTCTACCTTCTCTCCTTCCCCTTTTTTCTCCTTCTTATTTTTCTTCTGCTCCTCTTCTTCCTCCTTCTCCTTTATTGTTTTTCTTTTTCCTACTCCTTCTCCTCTTTCTTCTTGCTTGGAAGTGAAGCGTCTCTATGTCATTCGGTCAAGTTAATAAAGCTTCACATATGTGTGTGTGTGTGTGTGTGTGTGTGTGTGGATATGTGTGTGTGTGTGTGTTTGTGTGTGTGTGTGTGTGGAGGTTGAAAGTTCATGCCTGGGTGGTTTTTTTCTTCCTCTGTTTGTTTTCAGCCCCGAGCACAGTTTGAAGGTGGTCCTCGTTTACGTGTGCCATTAGTTTCTCTCACTCGGCTCCGTATTTCCTTTCACAGATTTAGAGATGAAAGTGCTGCGTAAACCCTGTACTGATTTCTGCTGGGTCTCTCATTACAGAGGAACGTTGCATGTCACAAGCTACAGTTCTGGAGTTCAGGACTTCTGGAGTTCAGGACTTCTGGAGTTATCACTCGTGTTTGTGTTTCTGTGTAGTGTTCATGTCCTTCATTTGAACCTTCCCAGGAACATAAGTGTGGTTTCTCCAACCTACTGCAGTCTTCTTCTCCTCAAATATTCCAAATTCATTCAATGCTTGATAATCATGATGTCTTTGCAAAGTGTTGGCAAAAAATAATTATGAAAAAATATATTAATATTGTATTAAAATAATAATAACAACAACAACAACAACAACAACAACAATAATAATAATAATAATAATAATAATAATAATAATAAAAATTAATCTAAATGAATATTAAAATATTAATCTAAAAATATTCTTTAATCTAAAAATAATATTTTTCAAACTTAATTTCAAATTTTCAAATAAAATAAAATTAGAATTTGAAAATATTCAAATGTATAATAATTTATAACATTTTGATTATAAGCAATTATTTAAGTATTACATAATTATAAATAATAAAAAAATTATTACATCTCAAATTATAATAATTAAATTCTTTATAATAATTTATAAACTTTAAATCACGATTATTACTTTAATATTTTAACATCTTTCAACAGTTTTTAACATTAAATAAACACAAAACAGGTGAACTCAGTCAGGTAACAAATCTGTAGACTTTGTGGAAGAGCTGATATTGTGTATATTGTGTATATTGTGTGTATTGTGTATATTGTGTATATTGTGTATATTGTGTTTTTTGAAATCCCCTAACTGTGTTCCCTACACACTCTGACCCAGATGCTATGCTATGCTGTTGTAATGACAGCAGACCAGCAGATCGACTATCGGTATGGATTTTGGCTGATAGCCGATAGATCCATCGATGAACCATTGGTGCTGATTAATCGGTCGACCTCTTATACAGACTTACATTTTCTCCCAGGTTGTGACATCATACGTCATACAGACTTATATGAAGAACATCTGGAGAACATCTTTATGGAGAATGCCTCATATCCCCACTCAGTCAGGTTTTCTTGATTTTGAGCTGAAGGGAAATCCCCTTGATGACATCATATTGTGTCTGCGTTAATACGTCCTGATGTTAATGAGCTGTATGAAGGTTGAGTGGCGGCTCGGCTCGGCCCTCAGTTTGCAGAGTTACTCTCCATTCCGTGGCACATGCTAATCATCTAACGCTGTTTCCTGGGTTACATAATAATGAAATAAACACACACGTTTACAGTATGTATTTTGTAGAGCCTCAGTTATGTGGGTTTTTTTTGCTCTGGCTTTAATACAGTTTTTATAGAGCGACGTACTTCAGCTGATGCCTGTGATCACCCATGAAGGAGAATTTGTGGAAAACATCTCAGTGTGTGTGTGTGTGTGTGTGTGTGTGGTTTCTACCCTACTGATCATGTCTGATCACATCTATACTGTGTGCTTGTGTGTTTCCTGCAGCAATGGAGGAGCTGGTGGCGGAGCTGCGGATCTTCTTGGAGCTCTTGGACCGAGAGTATTTGAGCGCAGCAGTGAGAGAGAAGAAGCTGCAGATCTCCAACATCCTCAACAGAGTTCTATCTGCTAAAGGTGTGGTCTCCAATAACCTTAATGCTAGAGATATCTCGACTCTGAGACGAGGAAAATGCAGAATTGTTCTTGAGCCGTATCGAAGAAAAACATAGCTGCCTCTGCCAGGAGGTTACAACTCGTCCTTAGAGGAATTTACTTGTTTATTATGTATTATTATTAATTAATTAATTAATTAATTCTAATTAAATTAACACAAAAGTCAGTCCTGGGATTGAGTGAACCCTGTTAAAAAGTATGTCCACCTCTAAATGTTACTCCGTGGTACACTTAGGCAGGTGCAGTAAAGAATAGAACACTTCCCTATGTCTGTCCCAACATCCCTCTGTATCACTCTGTCCTCTAATTCTGCCTTTTTCAAACCCAACCGGTGTATAAGATCAGGCATAATATTCTGCCATTAGAACATTCTGAGCAGTGAAGTAAAGAACACTAATCATCTCTTCATCATGGCACCTGTTAGTGTGTGGATTTATTTATTAGGCAGCAGGTGAACATTTTGTCCTCAAAGTTGATGTTAGAAGCAGGAAAAATGGGTGAGCGTAAGGATTTGAGTGAGTTTGACAAATTGTGACGTCTAGACGACTGGGTCAGAGCATCTCCAAAACTGCAGCTCTTGTGGGATGTTCCTGGTCTGCAGTGGTCTATCAAAAGTGCTCCAAGGAAGGAACAATGGTAAACCGGTGACAGGGTCGTGGGGGACGACGCTCATTGATGCGCGTGAGGAGCGAACGCTGGTCCGTGTGGTCCGACCCAACAGACAAGCTCCTGTAGCTTAAACTGCTAAAGAAGGTCATGCTGGTTCTGGTAGAAATGTGTCAGAATATCCTGTCCCTCGTTGTCACTTCCAACGAACATCTCAACATCTTCAGCTCTGCTACCTCCAGCTCCACCTCCTGTCTTTTACTCAATGCCACTGTCTCTAATCCATACAACATCTCAGGTCTCACCACAGTCCTATAAACTTTCCCTTTCACTCTCACAGATACTCTTCTATCACAAATCACTCCTGCTATCACTCTTCTCCACCCACTCCACCCTGCCTGCACTCTTTTCTTCACTTCTCTAACACACTCTCCATTACTCTGCACTGTTGACCCCAGGTACCTGAACTCCTTCACCTTCTCCACCTCTTCTCCCTGTAACCGCACCACTCCACTGCCCTCCCTCTCATTCACACACATGTACTCTGTCTTACTCCTACTGAGTTTCATTCCTCTTCTCTCCAGCGCATATCTCCACCTCTCCAGGCTCTTCTCAACCTGCTCACTACTGTCACCACAAATCACAATATCATTCACAAACATCTTTACAAACATCACAAACAATGTATATTCACAATATGGGGACACCTGGCCATAATACTGCTGTGTGCTTCTTTTAGAACATCCTATTCCACACTGAATCTCCATTTGCTCATATGTTGAGCTCTCTGATAAGATGTTCCACTAGATTTTGTGGAGATTTGTGTGAGATTCCGTCAGCCACATGGGTGTTAGTAGAGTCAGGTATTGATGAAGGTGAAGTGAGGAGGACTGGGGGTGCAGTCAGTGTTCACATTCATTTTTCAGTAGGTTTTATAGTAGTTCTATAGCAGGAGATCTTTTAAATCAACCCATCTTCATGGAGCTGGCTTTGTGCATTGTCATGTTGGAACATTTTCAATAAGTTCATGCTACCTCATCCAAAGACATCAAATACATTTGTGTGCCTCCAACGTTGTGGTAACAGTTTGAGCTCCATATATGTGTGGAAAGGTCATGTGTCTGAATACTTTTGGCCGTACTATGTGCATGCACACAAGTCTCACTGTAATTCTAAATCACAGACACATTTAATTCGATTATCAGGTTCTGCCCATACAGCATTTGATGTCTATCAAGTTCTCTGAATGTTCTTTACTTTCTTTATGTTGAGATCGTATTTTAGGAAAACTGTCCCACATCATCTGTTTTTTTTCCAGACAGCCCTCTCACGATTATGGACAATGACGCCATAACGCCCACAACACATTGCCTGAACACTCCCACCTCACACCTGTTCTGTGTTAGCACTAATTTCAAGTGGAGGACCAAGTACACAAACCATGTAGTTAAATAAGAGTAGAGATACTCGCTAAAATAGGACTCAAGTAAAAGTAAAACTGTTCCTTTTTAACTTTAAAGTAAAAGTACAAAAGCATTTGCCTTCAAAAGTACCTACGTTTCCAAAGTACTTGGTTAGAACTATAAAGTATTTATTATGACTATAATGTTCCTTTTATCATTTTTATCACAAGATTCTTTACTTAATCAACTCAGTTTATATGAAAAGACACGAATGTGACTCTCAGCACACTGATCTATTAATAGAATGATATTAATGACTCAAAACACTGATTGTTTTCTATTAGAGTTATCATGAACCCAAAACCTTCTATGAAATTTTTTAACAAGCAATATTTAAAAAAAAGCAATTTTTTTTCTATCTATCTATCTATCTATCTATCTATCTATCTATCTATCTATCTATCTATCTATCTATCTATCTATCTATCTATCTATCTATCTATCTATCTATCTATCTGTCTATCTATCTGTCTGTCTGTCTATTTGTCTGTCTGTCTGTCTGTCTGTCTGTCTGTCTGTCTGTCTGTCTGACCATATCTATCTATCTATCTATCTATCTATCTATCTATCTATCTATCTATCTATCTATCTATCTATCTATCTATCTATCTATCTATCTATCTATCTGTCTGTCTGTCTGTCTGTCTGTCTGTCTGTCTGACCATATCTATCTATCTATCTATCTATCTATCTATCTATCTATCTATCTATCTATCTATCTATCTATCTGTCTGTCTGTCTGTCTGTCTGTCTGTCTGTCTGTCTGTCTGTCTGTCTGTCTGTCTGTCTGTCTGACCATATCTATCTATCTATCTATCTATCTATCTATCTATCTATCTATCTATCTATCTATCTATCTATCTGTCTGTCTGTCTGTCTGTCTGTCTGTCTGTCTGTCTGTCTGTCTGTCTGTCTGTCTGTCTGTCTGTCTGTCTGTCTGACCATATCTATCTATCTATCTATCTATCTATCTATCTATCTATCTATCTATCTATCTATCTATCTATCTATCTATCTGTCTGTCTGTCTGTCTGTCTGTCTGTCTGTCTGTCTGTCTGTCTGTCTGTCTGTCTGTTTTTCCTCAAAGGCTTAAACACAGTGTAGGTGCACACATTTGGAAAGCAGCATTGATAAAAAAAGGGGGCGGGACAAACCTGAACATTAAAGTGACTGTGTGTTTGGCGCTCACAGAATTTGGAGGATGGCGGCTGCTAGTTCAGGGCACTGAGTACATGTTCTGGAAATGAAGAAGCAGAAGATCAGGGCATATTTGGGACAGCGATTTGAGCGGAGACACTGAAGACGTATGAGAAATAAAACACTGTGTTGTGCTGTAACGGGAAAGTAATCACTGACAGGATGCGGTGTGATAAACGGTGTGAAGTCTTCTAACAGCTCACTCGAACCTGTTGTATCCAATTCCTTTTATTTAATAATGAACAAGAGGGCGCATTTT
>NC_139585.1:3012712-3127712 GCF_946808225.1 Silurus aristotelis | reverse complement strand
AATAGTGTCTCACTCTGTGTTGCAGTCAGTTTATATCTAGGAGTAAACAGTGAGCTTAGGAGATTCGGTGTCTCAATTGCTGTCTCAGTTGCTGTCTTAGTGATCTTAGTTTGCATCTCACTCGATGTCTCAGTTGAGGAAGTTGAGGAAAAGGCCTACATGATTTTGTTAAAACACACACACTCACACACACACACACACACACACACACACACACACACACACACACACACACACACACACACACACACACACACACACACATTATGCAGTGGATAACTTTGTCCAGTCTGCTTTCTATTGTCTGTGAAAGCATCTGGAATTCATCAAGATCTTGTGATTTCTTTTTTTGGTCTTGACTTGACCCAAACACACACACACACACACACACACACACACACACACACACACACACACACACACACACACACACACACAACTAACTTCTTGGAAATGTTGTTCAGATGGATTTGTATAAGATAAATAAAAAGAATCAACACAAATCTCCTAGATTTGTCCTATTTAAACAGAAGCTTCTGTAAAAAAAAATGTAAAAGGGCGGAGCTACATGAAGACTTTCCTTGGGATGTTTATTAAGTCGGCTTTATGGCATTTTAACTAATTACATCTGACGTGTTTAATTGCATTATTAAAACAGCATGAGATGTTTCGGTCAGTACAAACTGCAGCTTGTTAGCTACCTTAGCGATTGTTAACTTTGCTAATCAATGAATATTTATGGTTATGGCTAAGGTAATTTGAGGTTGCCTTATATTGGATTAATCCCAGAAAACAAGCAATACACAAATTCAGGAGTTATTCTTTTAATGAGAGAGTTTTCGCTATGTAACATCCTGCACTAACTTGTCTTCTTCAAAATTATTGTAATAAATAAATGAATATATATATTTATGCCCTGCCCCGTGGTGGTCAGGATTGGCAGGGTGAGCTTGGGGTAGCTGTGCTGTACGGTAGCTGCTCGTTAGCGTGTTTGTGGTGTTTTGTACATCATTCTTTTTTGTTAGCAGTTTTGTAACTTTGAGCTGCAGATTCCAAAATATCGCTTGGAGAATTTCATGTTTATCCACATTCTCTATTAGTCAGATGTCTTTTGGTAAAGACCACCACAGACGATCGAATATGTTCTCCGTAACTCTAATAACACGTTACACCTCGGTGTCTATGATACTGTCCTGAATAAAGATGGCGTGTTTGACTCGGTCTGGCTGTTTGTCTGTCTGTCTTTCTGTCTCTTTGTCTGTCTGACTATATATCTGCTTCTCTGTCTGTCTATCTCTCTATCTGTCTGCCTGCCTATCTCTCTATTAGTCTTTCTGTCGGTTGGCCTATCTGTCCGTCTGTCTGTCTGTCTGTATATTTATTTGTCTGTCTGTTTCTTCTCTGTCTGTCGTCTGTCTGTCTGTCTGTCTGTCTGTCTGTCTGTCTGTCTGTCTGTCTGTCTGTCTGTCTGTCTTCTTTTCTTTGTCTGTCTGTCTGTATATTTATCTGTCTGTTTTCTTCTGTCTGTCTGTCTGTCTGTCTGTCTGTCTGTCTGTCTGTCTGTCTGTCTGTCTGTCTGTCTGTCTGTCTTTTCTTCTTTGCCTGTCTGTCTGTCTGTCTGTCTGTCTGTCTGTCTGTCTGTCTATTTATCTGTCTGTTTTCTTCTGTCATTCTGTCTCTCTGCCTTTTCTTTTTTGTCTGTTTGTCTGTCCATCTCTCAGTCTGTCTGTTTATATTTTTTATCTGTCTCTCTGTCTATTTTCTCTCTCATTCTTTATCTTTCTGTCTGTCTGTATAATTATCTGTCTGTCTTTCTGTCTGGCTGTCCGTATATTTATGTGTTTGTCTATTTTTCTCACTGTCTGTCTATCAATCACTCTGTTTCTCTGTCTGTCTGTCTGTCTGTCTGTCTGTCTGTCTGTCTGTCTGTCTGTCTGTCTGTCTGTCTGTTTGTCTGTCTGTCTGTCTGTCTGTTTGTCGTCTCTCTGTCTGTCTCTCTGTTTGTCTATGTAGCTGTTTGTCTGTCTGTCTGTTTGCCTGTCTATATATTTGTCTTTCTAGCTATATATCTGCTTGTCTTTTTTCTTGTTTGTCCATGTATCCCCCTGTCCCCCCCTGTTTATCTCTCTGTCACTCTGTTTATCTATCCATTGATCTGTCTGTCTTTCTGTTTATATACCTGCTTGTATTCCGGTCTGTTTGTACATCTATCCAACACCATTGGTTTCTGTCTTGAACTAAATGGTTGTAAAATCCCATGTTTTGAGTATGAGGATGGTTCTGTCTTGCGTGGGTGCAGTTTCATTCTCTATGTTTTGGTCTAAAAATCTGAACTCTGTGAATTCTGTCCTTGCTGTTCATGTTAGAATTTATATTTTACCCTGCCCTTGAGTGAACGATGCAGAGTGAAGGGGAGTTTCCTCTGCTAGCATTTACACACACTGTACAGATCTGCCATCTGACTCTTGTCACTGTATTTGTGCTGTTATTTTAGCTAACACACTCGAGCGTGTATTCGAGGAAGTGAGCACATTCAGACTCTCTCCTGCGGCCAACAATAACAGTTCACAGAGCACAGGCGAAGGAGTGGAGCAGGAGGAAACCCATTTGCCCTGGGAGAGAACCTTCAGGATGTAGGCTGGCATATTCTCCTGGCTTTCCTTTTCCTGTCTCTGGCCTCTGCTAACTTATATACACACTCACCCACCCACCCACACACACACACACACACACACACACACACACACACACACACACACACACACACACACACACACACACAGTCACAGCCACAGTCACAATCACCATGGCTGCTCATCAAGGATAAATACACATTGTTCACCATAACTGTTAAATTCTGTAAAGCTGTGTGTGTATATATTCTAATAGAATAGAATAGAATAGAATAGAATAGAATAGAATAGAATAGAATAGAATAGAATAGTAATAATGTAAAAATGTAGCATAGTGTAACATAAGATAACATAAAGCATGAGTCAGGACTGAAGCAGAGCAAGTTGGACTGTATAAGTGCACAAAACAATCAGTGTTTATTAAAACCATTTTACTGATTGTATTTAACGAACTAAAAGTACGGAGAGCGTGATCCGGTGTGATCCGGCGTGATCCGGTCTCCGAGAGTCAGAGTTTCCCCTCTCCTAAAGAAAGGCAGGGAAAAAATAACCGGCGTGTCTGTAAACCAAATAAAAGAAAAGGAAAGTGTGTACAAAGTTTTCCATGCGAAAGCCACAGCAGGAGGAGGATGAGGAGGAGGAGGAAGAGTAGGCGAGTAGGATTAATAGCACATGTGACTTGATTGCATGCGTTCTGTATAACAGCTGGATTGCAGTGTCATCGTCACAGCAGCAGGTTGTCCCAGAACGTCGCCAGCGTTCTCCACACACACACACACACACACACACACACACACACACACACACATTAATATAAATTTGAGTGAGTGCAGATGTTTTCTAAGTGGCAGCAGGTGTTCGCTGTGAGTCACTTACCAGCAGAGATAATGAGGCCTAGAACAGTGAGTTACAGATGCCATGGCTGTTCCCTGCCCCGTTATACAGCTTTATCTACACATGCGACACAGCAAACCTGAAACTTCACTATACTTGTGTCCCTGCACCATCACAGTACACTTCTCCATTCAGTTCTCCATTCTGATTAGTCCTACGGTGTAGACGTACCTCAAGTAACAGCGGCTCAGACTCTCACGCCTTCCTTCTAATACATTTGCATAGGCGCCGCCCCTTCATGCTTCTAATATTGCATTTCTAATATCAAGTTATGGTTTCCATGGTAACCGCGCCTTCTCCTGGTTTTGTATAGCAGCTATACGCTGTGATTAAAAAAATACTGACATTCAGAGACCTTAAACATTAACATACAAGTTCCAATATTTTACCATTTCCATGGCAACCGCTATTTTGTGCATCCTGGACACAGCTACCGTGGTTCTGTATAGCGGTCGTTGTTCATACTTTACGATAAAAAACAAAAAACAACTTCTTGATGTAACGACGCTTTTTATGTAAATTAACACCTTCTAATACCTAATACACGATTGTTTCTATGGCAACCGCTTGCTTACCTGGACCTGTGTATCGGTCATCAATCATACGCTACGATCAAAATTTATATAATAAACAGTATAATATATATATATGCGCTACGATCGAAATAAAGTGCTGGCGTACTGATACCTTATTTGTATATTCCTTTGGCGTTTCTATAGCAACCGATTTTTTTATAGCACTCTCCGTATAGCACTCTACAATAAAAAAATACTTAATATTTTAATGCGCTGATTCTAATACATGCGTTTCTTTCTATGTTAATTGACTTAACTTATATGCTAATTAACACCTTCTAATACCTAACACATTCTCGGTTCTGTCAAATAAAGTGGCGACAGGTACAGTAACTTATATCTAGATTTCTTTCTGATATGTTAGTGTTTCTTTGGTCTGTTGCCAAAGTCAACATAATATACAAATAGTTTTTTATTTGATTGAAATAGTTTATATATTAACGTGCAAATTCTAATACGTTACTGTTTCAGTGGCAACTGTTGTTCACGAGGTTCTGTATAGCGGTTTAGCAGCGACCTGCAAAGAATAATAATAATAATAATAATAATAATAATAATATTTATTTAAATATAGTTTAAATAATCATTTGAATAAAAATGAATAATATTGAATAATATTGGAATAGATTGATTATGTAAATGTAAAAAAAATTAATAATTTCTGAACAGACCATGAAAATTATTTTAGAGTTACAGGAATCCATGGATGCATATTTTTATTTATGTTTTATTTCATTTCTTTAAACTCTTTTTTTTTACTTTGTTTGTGAAGTGACGTCGGGTAAATCCTCCCCCATCACATGGTTTATTATTTATTATTATTATGTTACCTTCAATTATTTATTAATACAGGTTATTGTTTTGGCTGTTTGTTAATTATATATCCTATTTTATATATAATATATAATAAAAGTATAGAAATAAATGAAAAGTGGACATGAAAATATTTATTTTAATATTCTGAACATAATAAAAAAAAAAGGTAAATGTTATCGAATATTATAAAAACAAAATTAGAAAATATATATAATTATAAAAATATTCATATATAAAAATATAATAAAGCGATAAGACATTATAATATATATATAAATTATTATATAGTTCAATATATTTGATATTTTATTTATTTATATTCTTGTTAAATATTCTTCTTCTTCTTCTTCTTTCGGCTGCTCCCATTAGGGGTCGCCACAGCGGATCATCCGTCTCCATACCACCCTGTCCTCTATATCTGCCTCTTTTACACCAACTACCTGCATGTCTTCCCTCACCACATCCATGAACCTCCTCCTTGGCCTTCCTCTTTTCCTCCTACCTGGTGGCTCCATCTTCAGCATTTTTCTACCAATATAATTCATGTCCCTTCTCTGCACATGTCCAAACCATCTCAATCTCGCCTCCCTCACCTTGTCACCAAAACATCCTACATGTGCTGTCCCTCTAATAAACTCATTTCTAATCTTGTCCATCGTCGTCACTCCCAACGAAAACCTCAACATCTTCAGCTCTGCTACCTCCAGCTCCACCTCCTGTCTTTTACTCAATGCCACTGTCTCTAATCTATACAACATCGCAGGTCTCACCACAGTCCTATAAACTTTCCCTTTCATTCTTGCAGATACTCTTCTATCACAAATCACTCCTGTCATTCTTCTCCACCCACTCCACCCTGCCTGCACTCTTTTCTTTACTTCCCTAACACACTCTCCATTACTTTGCACTGTTGACCCCAGGTACCTGAACTCCTCCACCTTCTCCACCTCTTCTCCCTGCAACCGCATCACTCCACTGCCCTCCCTCTCATTCACACACATGTACTCTGTCTTACTCCTACTGACTTTCATTCCCCTTCTCTCCAGCGCATATCTCCACCTCTCCAGGCTCTTCTCAACCTGCTCTCTACTCTCACCACAAATCACAATATCATCTGCAAACATCATAGTCCAGGGAGACTCCTGTCTGACCTCGTCCGTCAACCTGTCCATCACCACTGCAAACAGGAAAGGGCTCAGGGCCGATCCTTGAGGCAGTCCAACCTTCACCCTGAACCAGTCTGTCGTACCTACTGCACACTTTACTGCCGTCACACTGTCCTCATACATGTCCTGCACCACCCTCACATACTTCTCTGACACACCTGACTTCCTCATACAATACCACAACTCCTCTCTCGGCACCCTGTCGTACGCTTTCTCTAAATCCACAAATACACAATGCAGCTCCTTCTGTCCTTCTCTATACTTCTCCATCAACATCCTTAAAGCAAATAAGGCATCTGTGGTGCTCTTCCTCGGCATGAAACCATACTGTTGCTCACAGATGGTCACCTTTTCTCTCAACCTGGCTTCCACTACTCTTTCCCATAACTTCATGGTGTGACTGATCAACTTAATTCCCCTGTAGTTACTGCAGGTCTGCACATCTCCCTTATGCTTAAAGATCGGTACCAGCACACTCCTTCTCCATTCCTCAGGCATCCTCTCCCCTTCCAGAATCCTGTTAAACAATCTGGTTAAAAACTCCACTGCCATCTTTCCTAAACATCTCCACGCTTCTACCGGTATGTCATCTGGTCCAACCGACTTTCCATTCTTCATCCTCTTAATCGCTGCTCTCACTTCCTCCTTACTAATCCTATCTACATCCTGCTTCACCAACTCCACATCCTCCAACCTTCTCTCTCTGATTTTCCCCATTCATCAGCTGCTCAAAATACTCCCTCCATCTTCTCAACACACTCTCCTCACTAGTCAACACATTTCCCTCTCCATCCTTTATTGCTCTAACTTGCAGTACATCCTTCCCAGCTCGGTCCCTCTGCTTGGCCAATCGGTATAAATCCTTTTCTCCTTCCTTAGTGTCCAACCTCTTATACAGTTCCTCATATGCCTTTTCCTTAGCTTTCGCCACATCCCTTTTAACCTGCTGCCGCATCTCCTTGTACTCCTGCCTACTTTTCTCATCACTCTGTCGATCCCACTTCTGTTTTGCCAACCTCTTTCCCCTAATGCTCTCCTGCACTTCCTCATTCCACCACCACGTCTCCTTGTCTTGCTTTCTATTTCCAGATGTCACACCAAGTACTTTTCTAGCTGCCTCCCTCATCACTCCTGCAGTAGTTGCCCAATCATCCGGCACCTCTTCACCACCACCGAGCCCCTGTCTGACCTCTTCCCTGAACCTCACACTACACTCTTCCTCCTTCAGGTTCCACCATCTTATTCTTCTTTCAAACCTTACTTTCCTCCTCTTCTTCTTCGCCTCCAAAACCATCCTACAGACCACCATCCGATGCTGTCTAGCTACACTGTCCCCCGCCAACACCTTACAGTCTCCAATCTCCTTCAGGTTGCATCTCCTACACAGAAGATAATCCACCTGTGTGCACCTTCCTCCACTCTTATACGTCACCCTATGATCCTCCTTCTTCTTAAAATACGTGTTCACCACTGCCATTTCCATCCTTTTAGCAAAATCTACCACCATCTGCCCTTCCACATTCCTCTCCTTAAAACCATACCTACCCATCACCTCCTCATCACCTCTGTTCCCTTCACCTACATGCCCATTAAAGTCTGCCCCAATCACCAATCGTTCTTTCCTAGGTAAACCATCTACCACTTCATCTAATTCACTCCAGAATCTTTCTTTCTCCTCCATCTCACAGCCAACTTGTGGAGCATAGGCACTGATGACATTTATCATCATCCCTTCAACTTCCACCTTCACGATCCTCACCCTATCAGAAACTCTCTTCACCTCCACTACACTCTTACTGTACGCTTCCTTCAGAATCACCCCTACACCATTTCTCTTCCCATCCACACCATGATAAAACAGTTTAAACCCACCTCCAATGTTCCTGGCCTTACTCCCTTTCCACTTGGTCTCCTGAACACACAGCATATCTACCTTTCTCCTCTCCATCATATCAGCTATCTCTCTCCCTTTACCCATCATAGTACCAACATTTAAAGTACCAACCCGAACCTCTACTCTCCTACACTGCTCCTTTTCCTGCCGTCTCTGTAGACGCCTTCCTCCTCTCCTTCTCCTCCTTCGGCCAACAGTAGCCCAATTTCCACCGGTACCCTGTCGGCTAACGATACCTGTGGCGGTCGTTGTTAACCCGGGCCTCGACCGATCCGGTATGAAATTCTTATTTGTGATCCGCATATTTGATTTGGCACATGTTTTACGCTGGATGCCCTTCCTAACGCAACCCTCCCCATTTACCCGGGCTTGGGACCGGCACTAAGAGTACACTGGCTTGTGCCCCCCTAATGGCTGGGTTTGCCCCCCTAATGGCTGGGTTATTCTTGTTAAATATTATTTATTTATATAAAAAAGTAATAGGAAAAAAAATAATAAATGTATTAATATTATTGAATTACATTTAATGAATTGTTTATTGTGAGGCTTTGTTCATGTGTTGTAGCTCCGCCCCCTCAGCTCATTTCTTTCTTCAGTTGCCGATCGAAATCCTAATCTCTCTCTCTTTCTCTCTCTCTATCATTCTTTTCTCTTTCTTTTTCTCTATTTCTCTCGGTCTGCAGCCTCCTGATAACGGACCACCTCCTTTGCCCAGTTCCTCCCTTCCTGAGGGTTATTATGAAGAAGCCGTACCCCTGGGTCCTGGGAAAGCTCCAGAATACATCACCTCCCGTGAGAACACACACACACACACACACACACACACACACACACGTAACACAAAAAGTGTTTTTGCATTTTTCATAAGCGTAAATCTGTTCTCTCGTCTCAGAGTACGACTCGGACGCCATGAGCAGCTCGTACGAGTCGTACGATGAGGAAGAGGAGGATGGAAAGGGGCAGAAGATGCGGCATCAGTGGCCCTCAGAGGAGGCGTCTATGGACTTGGTGAAGGACGCTCGCATCTGCGCTTTTCTCCTGCGCAAAAAACGCTTCGGACAGTGGAGCAAACTGCTCTGCGTCATCAAGGACAATAAACTCCTCGTGAGCGTTAACACTGTCATACACACACACACACACACACACACACACACACACACACACACACACACTGTCAGGCCAGAGGTATTGGGACACCTGACATACGGGGTTCTTCTCCACACGTTGCAGGCACACAATTTTATAGGACAAACTTCTTCTCAGCAGAATGAAGGTTCTTATAATAGGAAATGTGAACCGGGATGTTCAAAAATCACTTAGCAATCTTATGGTCAGGTGTCCACAAACTTTAGGTCATACAGTACAGGTAAAAATGAAAGTACAAATCAGAATACATGTCTGACCTTTCTTCCTTTCTTCCTTTCTTTCTTTCTTTCTTTCTTTCTTTCTTTCTTTCTTTCTTTCTTTCTTTCTTTCTTTCTTTCTTTCTTTCTTTATTTATTTATTTATTCTTTTTTTTCTCCAAGTGCTACAAGTCATCTAAAGACCACACTCCTCAGATGGAGCTCCTCCTCTCTGGCTGTAGTGTTACACACATCCCCAAAGACAGCAAGAAGAAGAAGCACGAGCTGAAGATTGTCCACCAGGGGGCAGATGCTTTGGTGCTGGCTGTGCACAGTAAGGAGCAGGCTGAAGAGTGGCTCAAGGTAAACACACTGCAAGAACAAATTATACAACATCACCTCCTGACCAAGCACCACCAACACCTCCTCAACACCTCCTGACCAAGCACCACCAACACCTCCTTAACACCTCCTGACCAAGCACCACCAACACCTCCTCAACACCTCCTGACCAAGCACCACCAACACCTCCTTAACACCTCCTGACCAAGCACCACCAACACCTCCTCAACACCTCCTGACCAAGCACCACCAACACCTCCTCAACACCTCCTGACCAAGCACCACCAACACCTCCTCAACACCTCCTGACAAAGCACCACCAACACCTCCTCAACACCTCCTGACCAAGCACCACCAACACCTCCTCAACACCTCCTGACAAAGCACCACCACCACCTCCTCAACACCTTCTGACAAAGCACCACCAACACCTCCTCAACACCTCCTGACAAAGCACCACCAACACCTCCTCAACACCTCCTGACCAAGCACCACCAACACCTTCTCAACACCTCCTGAACAAGCACCACCAACACCTCCTCAACACCCCCTGAACAAGCACCACCAACACCTACTCAACACCTCCTGACCAAGCACCACCAACACCTCCTCAACACCTCCTGACCAAGCACCACCAACACCTCCTCAACATCTCCTGACCAAGCACCACTAACACCTTCTAAACACCTCCTGAACAAGCACCACCAACACCTCCTGACCAAGCACCACCAACACCTTCTTAACACCTCCTGAACAAGCACCACCAACACCTCCTCAACACCTCCTGACCAAGCACCACCAACACCCACTCAACACCTCCTGAATAAGCACCACCAACACCTTCTTAACACCTCCTGACCAAGCACCACCAACACCCCCTGACCAAGCACCACCAACACCCCCTGACCAGGCACCACCAATACCTCCTCAACACCTCCTAAACAAACACCAACAACCCCTCAACACCTCCTAACCAAGCACCACCAACACCCCCTCAACACCTCCTGAACAAGCACAATCAACACCTTCTGACCAAGCACCACTAACACCTCCTCAACACCTCCTAAACAAGCACCACCAACACCCCCTCAACACCTACTGACCGAGCACCACCAAAACCTCTTCACCTCATAAGGTAGCACCACTATGACCTCCTAAACACCTTCTGACCAAGAAACACAGACACCTCTTGAACTAGCACCTCAAACCAATGAACACCTTCTGCATTAACACCAACACCTCCTGAACATCTCTCCCTCAGGCACCCTTCTGTGTTTATCTTTTCACAGTACAGCTGCAATTAAAACAGTTAGAAACACACAATAACTACACAATAAAAACAGTTAGAAACACACAATAACTACACAATTAAAACAGTTAGAAACACACAATAACTACACAATTAAAACAGTTAGAAACACACAATAACTACACAATAAAAACAGTTAGAAACACACAATAACTACACAATTAAAACAGTTATAAACACACAATAACTACACAATTAAAACAGTTAGAAACACACAATAACTACACAATAAAAACAGTTAGAAACACACAATAACTACACAATAAAAACAGTTAGAAACACACAATAACTACACAATTAAAACAGTTAGAAACACACAATAACTACACAATTAAAACAGTTAGAAACACACAATAACTACACAATAAAAACAGTTAGAAACACACAATAACTACACAATTAATACAGTTAGAAACACACAATAACTACACAATAAAAACAGTTAGAAACACACAATAACTACACAATTAAAACAGTTAGAAACACACAATAACTACACAATTAAAACAGTTAGAAACACACAATAACTACACAATAAAAACAGTTAGAAACACACAATAACTACACAATAAAAACAGTTAGAAACACACAATAACTACACAATTAAAACAGTTAGAAACACACAATAACTACACAATTAAAACAGTTAGAAACACACAATAACTACACAATAAAAACAGTTAGAAACACACAATAACTACACAATTAATACAGTTAGAAACACACAATAACTACACAATAAAAACAGTTAGAAACACACAATAACTACACAATTAAAACAGTTAGAAACACACAATAACTACACAATAAAAACAGTTAGAAACACACAATAACTACACAATAAAAACAGTTAGAAACACACAATAACTACACAATTAAAACAGTTAGAAACACACAATAACTACACAATTAAAACAGTTAGAAACACACAATAACTACACAATAAAAACAGTTAGAAACACACAATAACTACACAATAAAAACAGTTAGAAACACACAATAACTACACAATAAAAACAGTTAGAAACACACAATAACTACACAATTAAAACAGTTAGAAACACACAATAACGACACAATAAAAACAGTTAGAAACACAATAACTACACAATAAAAACAGTTAGAAACACACAATAACTACACAATAAAAACAGTTAGAAACACACAACTACACAATTAAAACAGTTAGAAACACACAATAACTACACAATTAAAACAGTTAGAAACACACAATAACTACACAATAAAAACAGTTAGAAACACACAATAACTACACAATTAAAACAGTTAGAAACACACAATAACTACACAATAAAAACAGTTAGAAACACACAATAACTACACAATTAAAACAGTTAGAAACACAATAACTACACAATAAAAACAGTTAGAAACACACAATAACTACACAATAAAAACAGTTAGAAACACACAATAACGACACAATAAAAACAGTTAGAAACACACAATAACTACACAATAAAAACAGTTAGAAACACACAATAACTACACAATTAAAACAGTTAGAAACACACAATAACTACACAATAAAAACAGTTAGAAACACACAATAACTACACAATAAAAACAGTTAGAAACACACAATAACTACACAATTAAAACAGTTAGAAACACACAATAACTACACAATTAAAACAGTTAGAATCACAATAACTACACAATAAAAACAGTTAGAAACACACAATAACTACACAATAAAAACAGTTAGAAACACACAATAACTACACAATAAAAACAGTTAGAAACACACAATAACTACACAATAAAAACAGTTAGAAACACACAATAACTACACAATAAAAACAGTTAGAAACACACAATAACGACACAATAAAAACAGTTAGAAACACACAATAACTACACAATTAAAACAGTTAGAAACACACAATACCTACACAATAAAAACAGTTAGAAACACACAATAACTACACAATAAAAACAGTTAGAAACACACAATAACTACACAATAAAACAGTTAGAAACACACAATAACTACACAATTATAACAGTTAGAAACACACAATAACTACACAATAAAAACAGTTAGAAACACACAATAACTACACAATAAAAACAGTTAGAAACACACAATAAAAACAGTTAGAAACACACAATAACTACACAATAAAAACAGTTAGAAACACACAATAACTACACAATTAAAACAGTTAGAAACACACAATAACGACACAATAAAAACAGTTAGAAACACACAATAACTACACAATAAAAACAGTTAGAAACACACAATAACTACACAATAAAAACAGTTAGAAACACACAATAACTACACAATTAAAACAGTTAGAAACACACAATAACTACACAATTAAAACAGTTAGAAACACACAATAACTACACAATAAAAACAGTTAGAAACACACAATAACTACACAATAAAAAGTCAAGTCAAGTCAAGTCAAGTCAAGTTTATTTGTATAGCGCTTTTCACAACAGACATTGTCTCAAAGCAGCTTTACAGAAAACAACAGTGAAGGTGAATGGTGTGCGTTTGTCCCTGATGAGCAGCCGTGGCGACAGTGGCAAGGAAAAACTCCCTTAGATGATATGAGGAAGAAACCTTGAGAGGAACCAGACTCAAAGGGGAACCCATCCTCATATGGGTGACATCAAAAGTTTGGTCATAAATCTTTCAACAATACAGAACAATTTGTGATCATCATAGATCCAGCATCAGCTTCTCCATGCCAGGGCCTTTAAACACTCGGCATCTACTTCTCCATGATCATCCATAGGTCCATAATCTTCACGAGGTGGGACGTGACTGGAGCTGGCCAAACCTCAGGAAGCCTCGGGATGGGGAGAGAAAGAGAAGCAGTGGAGAGGAATTAGCGTAGCTGCTGTTCATGATATTAACAGCACAAGTTGATAATGTGCATGTGATCAGATGTTCTGGAGCACAAGGTTGTGATGTGATGTGTGTGATGTGTGTTATGTGTAGGCTTTGCTAAAAAGATATGTTTTTAATCTACACTTAAACTGGGAGAGTGTATCTGAACCCCGAACACTGTCAGGAAGACTATTCCAGAGTTTAGGAGCTAAATGTGAAAATGCTCTACCGCCTTTAGTGGACTTTGCTATTCTAGGAACTACTAGAAGCCCAGAGTTTTGAGATCTCAGGGAGCGTGACGGATTGTAGCGTGTTAAGAGACTGGATAGATACATGGGAGCCAAACCATTTAGTGCTTTATAAGTGAGTAGCAGTAGTTTGTAGTCTATTCGAAACTTAATAGGAAGCCAATGTAGGGACGATAAGATTGGGGTTATATGATCGTATTTTCTTGACCTAGTAAGAACTCTTGCTGCGGCATTCTGAACTAACTGAAGCTTGTTTATTAATGATGCAGGACATCCACCTAGTAATGCATTACAGTAGTCTATTCTAGAGGTCATAAACGCATGGACGAGCTTCTCTGCATCAGATATAGATAACATATTTCTTAGCTTAGAAATATTTCTAAAGTGAAAGAAGGCTGTTTTTGTAACTTGATTGATGTGATTTTTAAAAGATAAGTTGCTGTCTAAAATAACTCCCAGGTCTTTTACCGTTGAACTAGTAGTTACAGAACAACCGTCTAAATGCAGGCTGAGATGCTGGAGCTTCTGTGTACTATTTTTTGGGCCGATGAGCAAAATCTCAGTTTTATCAGGATTTAATAGCAGAAAGTTATGGGTCATCCAATCTCTTATTTCTTCAACACACTCAGTTATGCGAGCTAATTGAGCTGTATCGCCTGGTTTGGATGAAATATATAGCTGGGTATCATCAGCATAACAATGGAAGCTAATTCCATGCCTTCTAATAATATTTCCTAATGGAAGCATGTATATTGTAAAAAGCAGGGGTCCCAGAACTGACCCTTGTGGCACGCCATAATTTACTAGCATTATCCTGGATAGCTCTCCATTTAAATCTACGAAATGGTAACGATTGGACAGGTAGGATTTAAACCAGCTTAATGCCTGTCCCTGAATACCGATGTAATTCTGTAAGCGATCGAGGAGAAGATCATGATCTATAGTGTCGAACGCAGCACTAAGATCTAGTAAAACTAATAGGGAGATGTAGCCTTGGTCTGAAGCTAAAAACAGGTCGTTAGTGATTTTAACTAGAGCAGTTTCTGTGCTATGATGGGGCCTAAAACCTGACTGAAACTCTTCAAAGATATTGTTCTCCTGCAAGTGGTTACATAGCTGGGCAGCGACAATCTTTTCTAAAATCTTAGACATAAATGGGAGATTTGAAATTGGTCTGTAATTCGATAGCGTGTTTGGATCCAGATTAGGTTTTTTAATGAGGGGCTTAATAACTGCTAACTTGAGGGATTTAGGGACATGACCTAACGATAGTGAGGAGTTAATAATATTTAAAAGATGCTCACCAGCTGTATATAACACTTCCTTCAGTAGTTTAGTGGGAATTGGATCTAACTGACATGTTGTTGATTTAGCTTTCATAATAGCATCATACAGCTCTTCCTGTCCTATACATGTAAAACAGTGTAGTTGTGGGGTTGTAAGTACGATTGTGTCGGGAGATGCTGTCAGAGGTTGAACTGCCACAATTGTTTTTCGAATGTTATCTATTTTTTCAGTGAAGAAATTCATAAAGTCTTCACTACTAAACTGTGATGGAACACATTTTTCAGATCCCTGATTTGTTGTTAATTTAGCGACTGTACTGAAAAGGAACCTGGGATTGTTTTTGTTATTTTCTATGAGTTTGCTCAGGTGTTTAGCTCTAGCAGCTTTTAGCGCCTGTCTGTAGCTAAGCATACTGTCTTTATACGCAATTCTAAATACCTCCAATTTAGTTTTCCTCCATTTTCTCTCCAGATTACGTGTTGTTCTCTTTAGGGCATGTGTATGACTATTATACCAAGGTGCAGGTGCTTGTTCTCGAACCTTTTTTAACCGGATGGGGGCAACAGTGTCTAAAGTGCTAGTGAGAATAAGGTCTATGTTGTTCGCCATCTCATCAAGATGATCAGCATTTATGGGTTTAATGTGAAACTGAGATAAATCAGGCAGGTTATTTATGAATCTGTCCTTAGTGGTTGGAATAATAGTCCTACCAAGTCGATACCGTGGTGAAACACGGTTAATCTGCTCTACCGGTAGTGTGTACAGTAGGAGATAATGGTCTGTGATGTCATCACTCTGGGGTAAAATATCTATATCAGTGACGTCTGCTCCGTGGGATATTATTAAGTCTAGTGTGTGGTTAAAACGGTGGGTTGGTCTGGTGACGTTTTGTTTAACTCCAAAAGAGTTTAGTAAATCGACAAATGATAATCCTAGGGCATCGTTTTCATCATCTACATGAATATTAAAATCTCCTACAAGCAGCACTTTATCAAAACTGATCAGGAGGTCTGAGAGAAAACAAGCAAACTCATGAAGAAAATCAGCGTAGGGTCCTGGGGGTCTGTACACGGTGACCAGAGCGAGTTTTCTATGCATCTCTGAAAGTGCAATTTTAAGAACGAGCACTTCAAATGATTTAAAGCTGAATCCTAATCTCTGACTAACATTAAGAGAAGCACTATAAATGGTTCCTACACCCCCCCCCCCCCCCCCCACGACCAGTCTGACGGGGCTCATGCTTATAAACATATCCTGACGGTGTCGACTCGTTTAGACCCATATAATCACCTGGTTTAATCCAGGTCTCAGTGAGACAGAGTGCTGAGAGATTATTCTCTGTGATCATCTCATTTACAATCAGTGCTTTGGGTGCAAGTGATCTAATGTTTAAAAGACCGAACTTTAGAACTTTGTTGTGTTTGTTTATCTGCCATTTTTCAGTTTTAAAACAGTTAGAAAAACAGTAAAAACAGTTAGAAACACACAATAACTACACAATTAAAACAGTTAGAAACACACAATAACTACACAATTAAAACAGTTAGAAACACACAATAACTACACAATAAAAACAGTTAGAAACACACAATAACTACACAATTAATACAGTTAGAAACACACAATAACTACACAATAAAAACAGTTAGAAACACACAATAACTACACAATTAAAACAGTTAGAAACACACAATAACTACACAATAAAAACAGTTAGAAACACACAATAACTACACAATAAAAACAGTTAGAAACACACAATAACTACACAAATAAAACAGTTAGAAACACACAATAACTACACAATTAAAACAGTTAGAAACACACAATAACTACACAATAAAAACAGTTAGAAACACACAATAACTACACAATAAAAACAGTTAGAAACACACAATAACTACACAATAAAAACAGTTAGAAACACACAATAACTACACAATAAAAACAGTTAGAAACACACAATAACTACACAATAAAAACAGTTAGAAACACACAATAACGACACAATAAAAACAGTTAGAAACACACAATAACTACACAATAAAAACAGTTAGAAACACACAATAACTACACAATAAAAACAGTTAGAAACACACAATAACTACACAATTAAAACAGTTAGAAACACACAATAACTACACAATTAAAACAGTTAGAAACACACAATAACTACACAATAAAAACAGTTAGAAACACACAATAACTACACAATAAAAACAGTTAGAAACACACAATAACTACACAATTAAAAACAGTTAGAAACACACAATAACTACACAATTAAAACAGTTAGAAACACACAATAACTACACAATAAAAACAGTTAGAAACACACAATAACTACACAATAAAAACAGTTAGAAACACACAATAACTACACAATTAAAACAGTTAGAAACACACAATAACTACACAATTAAAACAGTTAGAAACACACAATAACTACACAATAAAAACAGTTAGAAACACACAATAACTACACAATAAAAACAGTTAGAAACACACAATAACTACACAATTAAAAACAGTTAGAAACACACAATAACTACACAATTAAAACAGTTAGAAACACACAATAACTACACAATAAAAACAGTTAGAAACACACAATAACTACACAATAAAAACAGTAAGTTCACAAAGCAGAAAAGTCACAAAACAATAATCACTCAGAGAAGGAAATAGACAGGAATATGAATGTACAGGATGGAGGTTCTGAAAAGGCACCACTCACAGGTTATCAGTTCCAGGCAGAGGAATGTGAAGAAGAGCTCCTATTACTGATCCATGTTGTTGAATACGTCAAATGAGGTTTTACATTTTATTTCGAAGTCAGCCTTATGGAATAGAGTAGAACATCTGGAGAAGGTCTGAGGTGATGAAGCAGAGTGTGTTCTTCATCTGAATGTATTAATGAGGCTCTGTTTATCCATCTGTGGGTAATAAAACTTGCCCCAGCAACACCAAGCTGCCACTTCTGGGCCCCTGAGCAAGGCCCTTAAGCCCATAGCAGCTCAGGTGAATAAGATAAATGTAAGTCGCTCTGGATATGGGCGTCTGACAAATGCCATTTGGAAAGTTTAAGCTCAGTGGTTAAGGTGTTTGACTCTGGATCAGAAGGTCACATGGTCAAATCCCTGCACCACTAAGAGTTGTACATGGCTCTGGATAAGGGTGTCTGCCAAATGGCATAAATGTAAATGTAAATCACATGATCAAATCAGACAAAGGGGGCGGGGCTTCACTACATTATTAATGAGCTGCATCCTGTAATTATTACAATCATGTCCTGTTTATGTAAATTATTTCCCTGCTGTAGCAATAATGCAGTACTTTCTCATCTTTTCTTTTCTTTTCCTTTTTTTTTCTATTCTGTCTCCCAACTCCTCGGCTCCAGATCTCTGCACAAACTTCTTCTTCCTCTTCCTTTTCTTCTTCTCATATATGTTTCATCGATCTTTCTTTTTTCTTCTATTTCTTTTCGTTTATTGTTCTTTTCCTTCCTCTTGTTTTTCTTCTCTCTCTTTATCTCTCTTGCCTTTGGCTGAATCGGTAAGAGATTGCCGTGTGTGTGTGTGTGTGTGTGTGTGTGTGTGTGTGTGTGTGTGTGTGTGTGAGAAGAGCTGCTGTTACAGTTTATGGCTATAAAGTGGAAATAAAATAAAAAAAACAGTTGCCTCCACCTGCATTCCGATTTCATGGGCAAATATCCAAAGAGTGATATACACGGTGTGGTCAAAAGTATTGGGACACCCAACTTTCCCACTCATATGTGGTTCTTCTTAAAACCAGAAGGCAGAATGTTTTTGGATGCTGCAGCATGAAACTTTCCCTTCACTTGAACTAGGAGACCCAAACCTGTTCCAGCATGACAAGTCAGTTCCATGAAGATCTGCTTTCCATAGGTTGGAGTGGAAGATCTCCTGCTATAGAGCTTCAACCTTATTTAATACTTTTGGACTTTACTAACACCCTTATGACTAAAAGAAACTCACACAAATTTAGTGGAACATCTTCCCAGAAGAGTGAAGGTTCCTATAATAGTAAATGGGGACTAAATCTTATAGTCAGGTGTCCAGAAACCTTTGGCCATGTAGTGTATGTGTACATCTGGCTGATGGAGACCAAACTAACACTTAGTGAAGAGAACGTCAATCCTGCTGTTCGTATAAAGCGATGACCCGCCCTGATGTTTTTTTATATCTGAGTATGTTCCTGGTGCAGCCTGCAGAGGGAGCACTGCTGCATGTTACAGCTCGGACTGCATGCCATTAGGTGCAAGCCGTCGCTGCATGCTGCCTGCCGGAACACTGACGCTTTGGGATCACAGTGAACACGTCTGTAATAGGAGGTTCAATTGTTACTACTAAGATCTGACCTTGTTTTTTTTACCCCTGACAACAACACAAATATTAATTATTACTTGTGGTGTAAAAGGTTAAATCTTTTTTTTGTTGTAATGTAATGAATTATTTTAAAATACTATGAAAATTGTTAATAAATAAAAATGGGATTTATTAAAAAAACGAAAGTAACATTATATAATATTTTTTATTAATTACAATATTCCTTTTATAGATATTAAATAAATAAATTCATTATTTAAAGCGTTAAACTAATTGCAAAACATTTGAAATTTCACAAAATAAGTAATAAAAAAATGTTAATAAATTATTTTTTGACTTTTATTTTTAAATTACTTTTCTTTAATCAATTCCTTATATAGAAAATTAAAAATAAAAAAACATAAAAAGGCAATTTTTATAGAAAAAAACATAAAACACTTTACTTAAACAACTTTAAAATTATAATAATAAAATCATTTTTAATGTATTACATGAAATGTAACTGTAAAATATTTTATTGTATGTATTTTATTTATGATTATATTATATAATAAGTAGCATGAAAATCAATCATTAATAATTGTATTAATGTAATAATTAATAATTGATGTATTTAATGATTATTTGAATTTAAAACCTTTAAAATGTCTGTTTATTTCAGTGATGTTGTTGTTCTGCTTTTTAAACTTGTCAAAAGTATCTACGTCCTATTTAGTGAGCATTTTTTTTTTTTTTTGTGTGTGTGTGTGTGTGTGTGTGTGTGTGTGTGTGTGTGTGTGTGTGTGTGTGTGTGTGTGTGTGTGTGTATAAGGTGATGAGAGAGGTGTGTGCTAATGGGAATGGAGCAGTGGACTCTGATGGAGCCATGTCCGGATGTTCTGTCAGCAAAGCCGAGCTGGAAAAGGTAAACCCCATCATTAGTTTTATTGTGATTTGCTGTGTGTGTGTGTGTGTGTGTGTGTGTGTGTGTGTGTGTGTGTGTGTGTGTGTGTGTGTGTGTGTGAGAAAAAAAAGAGAGAGGGAGAGAGAGCGAGAGAGAGAGAGCGAGAGAGCATTAAATGGCTCTTTGAATACCTTTAATTATAGACTGTCAAATCTCTACTTATCCACACTTAATAATAACCCAAACACACACTAGACTTTCTCTATAAAACTGATGTGAATGAGTAAATGAGTGTGTAAGTAGGATGTTGATCCACAACACTGCGGGTTGCAAAGAATAACGATTAAACCCCTCTGTGTTACTTTACTGGAGCAATGAACATTTGTGAAGAGACCATAACATGCGATTTATTACATATGTGTAAAATGTTGTAAAGTTATAATGTTTAGTACAGTGTGTACATTTTTTTTTTATGTTTAGTATGATATAATGCTTTTATAGTCATTTGTAGAGTTGTAAAGTTTTTAGTATTTTGTAAATTTGGCATGTTTACTATGATGTAGAGTTTTGTATACTTGGTAAAGTTGTAAATTTGTATATTGTAAATGTAAGAAATATATCCATGTGTCAGGTTATACACACAGCCTTCATACTGAGAGTTACTTCAACATTTATTCTTTAATTTGTCACCATCTGCATATACACACTTTTTTATTTCATACTATTGAAATCCAGTGGTTTGGGATTTGTGTATTTTAATCTTTTGTTTTATATTTGTGAATTTATGGCTCTTGCAGAAGTTGTCCTGTGACAGGCCGAGTTCTGATGGAGAGCCCAGTCATGATAACGGCATCTCAGATGGAAAAGATTCAGGTAAATCACCCTACATAAAATAAATGTGTGTATATAGAATACAGAGTCAAGTGACGCATGAAAAGCATTACAATACTATTCTGTGTTACATGACAGTATGTGCTTGTGACAAAGCTAGCTAAGATTGCTAAATCAATACTAGGAAACACACATTGGTATGGTTATTAATGAAGATACATTACAGCGTAGTACACTTTTAAATTTCAAGGGCATGACTATAAAGTCTTACAAACTACAAATCTTTCAACGTAATAAAAAAAACTAAATAATTTTTATATATAAAATGTTAACATTTTACAACATCCTAATATTCTTTACAACTGTATAAAATACTATAAAATGTTGCGAATTCGTGGCATAATATAAAACTTTAGATCTTACAAAACTTTACATTTTTATGATATCCTACTAAACTTTACAACTTCATGATATCCTACTAAACTTTACATCGTTATAATGTCCCACACAACTTTACAACTTCATTATATTGTACAAAACTTTACAATGTCATGATATCCTACTAAACTCTACAACTTCATGATATTGTACAAAACTTTACAACTTCATGATATCCTACTAAACTTTACAACTTCATGATATCCTACTTAACTTTACATCTTTATAATGTCCCACACAACTTTACAACTTCATTATATTGTACAAAACTTTACAATGTCATGATATCCTACTAAACTCTACAACTTCATGATATCGTACAAAACTTTACAACTTCATGATATCCTACTAAACTTTACATCTTTATAATGTCCCACACAACTTTACAACTTCATTATATTGTACCAAACTTTACAATGTCATGATATCCTACTAAACTCTACAACTTCATGATATTGTACAAAACTTTACAACTTCATGATATCCTACTAAACTTTACAACTTCATGATATCGTACAAAACTTTACAACTTCATGATATCCTACTAAACTTTACATCTTTATAATGTCCTACAAAACTTTACAACTTCATGATATTGTACAAAACGTTACAACTTTATGATATTCTACAAAACTTTACAACTTCCTTATTTCCACTGAAACTTTACATCTTTTTAATATCCTGCAAAACTTCGCAACTTCACACAATATTGTACAAAACTTTACAACTTTATGATATCCTAATGAACTTTAAAACTTCATGATATCCGACTAAAATCTTACAACTTTACGACAATACTGTAGTATTGTACTGAGTACTATAATAGTACTGAGATCATGAGACATGGCATGTGAGGGTACAGTTACTCTCCAAGGCCATGACCCTGACATGCAGAATTAAGGACATACAACAGAAAGCACACTGGCCTTTGGTTTTATAGTAAGAAGAAGATTAGGTGGATAAAGTAACTCATTTAATTTGCAGTCATGAGTTGAACGAAAGCCATTAAATTTTTTATTTATTTGTCCAACCTTAAATAAGCAGACTAAATTTACAGCCTGTGATAAATCAGGGTGAGCCTCTTTACACCCTGTCTCCTGAGCGGAGTTACCTACGAGCTGATTTTGTTCATGAGATGTTGAAGCCTCCTCCAAACGAGCGATTCCAAACACACGACAGAGAAACACATTTTGCTGAAGTTGATTGTGTTCTTTTTATCCAAGCTTCATTCAAAGCTTTGCTTGTGGAATTTCATCTGGTGGACCTCGGGGAAGAAATTATCTATTAGGGCTGAATTCCAGTGCAGTTAGATTTGTGCGACTGATTTTCTTGCTTCGGGGCCACAAAAGGTGATATTGATGCGGTATTATTTTTAAAGTGAACACAGATGACGATTGAAGGAGATTAATCAGGAAATTTTCCCAGATGTGGTTACAGATTGAAACTTTCTGAGGCTGCACAACTTTATAATACTAAACCCCACCCTTTAGGACCCTGGAACTTATTTGAACACCTACAACCTGGTAGTCATTTTAACAATGATCTAACCAGTGAAACTTAAACCTCATCGGCTTATCTAATCGCACATCTGTGAGTGTGACGACTGCTCCAGATGTGCCTTCGTCACTCCGGTGCCCTGCCACCACCCTCGATTTTCGGCCAGCACCAGAAGGAGGAACAAATAGGAGGCGTGAAGTAACGGCTGGCTGCACGGATTCGTTCAATCACCCCGCATTCTTTCCAGCTCGTGCAACTGCCCGAACTACGTGGACTCAAATTAGAGTGATGGCTGAATTTTTTTTCCTCGTATTCAGAAAGAATTGCAACAGAAGTCCTATAAAAAAGGTCGAATTGCTTTTGCATCTGCGTCTCTGGTTTCTGCTGCACACACACCAGCTCAGCTTTAATTAAAGAAGTTGCCAGCACACATCTCATCGTCCTCAGTCAAGCATCTTCATGGTTTCCGTGTCCGTCCATGGCCTTCATCTTTAGTGTTTGGACACCCGATTCCATCTATTTGTGGTTCTTTACAAATCCATTAGCACAAAATCCGAGGCACAGTATTGTATAAAATGTCTTTGGATCCCATGAAATATTGGCTTCAAATGACATATAAAATGTACTATAAACTCTTTACAACAGATTTTTTGCTCAAAATGAGCAACAATCAGATTTAAAAGAGAAAGACTGGATTTAAAAAAAATTTTTTTTATCAATCTTCCATTAGATGAAACCTCAGCCTGCTTTAGGCCTGTGGAATTTCAGCCTGTGGATATAGAAAAATAATGATCTTTCTTTTATCTATCTTAAAATCCTAAGAGCTCATGCATTCTTTCTTGTTTTCTCGTGATCACGACTTCATTGTCTCATGAGCTTGACATAAACATTGATTCCTTGTGATCACGACTCAATTTTCTCGACAAAACAAAAGTTTTCCATGATCTTAACACGACCGAAGTTAAATAGGAAAATATTTATCTTTTGAAGAATAATTCGGGAAGTCCTAAGAGGCCATGCCTTTTGACCTTTTTTCTCGTGATCATGACATCGGTTTCTCACCATAACAAAAGTTGAACTTCATTTTTTCGTGATTTCGACATAAACATCGTTTCCTTTTGATCGCGACTTCATTTATGTGTGTATTCGGCATCAGAGCGTGTTCTAGAAGCAGCATCGTGGATGCTCGCATTCGCTTTTGCTTTGATCAGGAACTTATTCAAATAACACTGTGTCTGTCAGTGATTGACCGCTTCACCTAAATACACGTCTGTTATGTCGAGATCATGAGGACAATTAAGTAGTTATCACAAGGAAAGAAGAAGGAAAAAATATTATAATGCATGACTTCCTGGAACTTCTGTCAATAATCGTGTTTTTGCAGTATTTGATTAGTTCTCTGTAACAGCATTTAAAGCCTGTGATAAACCACTGAGCCAAATTTTGACCCTGAGCTTTTGACTTTTGATTATTGCATTATTTTTTGAACCAGGCTTCAAGCATCACTCAGGCAATGAATAAACCTTTGCTTGTGGAATTTCAGATACTGGACCTCAGGGAAGGATTGTCTAATGGGGATGAATTCCAGTGCTGTTTGATTTTTTCGTCTCATGGATAAAACCACTATAAATGAGGGCGTAAAGTGGCTCAGGTGTTGATCGCACGAGCATTTGGGTTAAATCTTATACACAAACTTCAAAACGAACACCCAGATTTCTGTAACGTGATTTCTTTATGCCAATGGTTGATCTACTAACTGAACTCGAACTGAACTAAAAATGGCTGTATGTATCGACACTGTCCGATTTTTTTTGTTCCAGCTAAAGGAAAGAAGAACTCGAAGGCTGAACAAAAGAGCACAGTGGGGAAGGGGGCAGGGAAGAAAATCACCAAGATCATCAGCCTGGGGAAGAAGAAACCGTCCACGGATGAACAGACGTCATCGGCGGAGGAGGACGTCCCGACAAGCGGTGAGACCAGAGGACGAGTTAAAAAACAGTCACGTGTGATGATAAAAGAGAGGTGCTTTATACATGTCACATGTACATAAAAGTGAAATTCTTTCTTCACACATACCAACGATGGCCAGTGCCAGCGCCCCCTGGGGCATAGAGGGTTAAGGGCCTTGTTTAAGGGCCTTGTTTATCAGGGCTTGAACCATCGACCTTCTGATCAGCAACCCAGAGCCTTAACCTCAGAACTGTTCAGACACCACGGGAAGCACACGCTCACTTTCATTTTAAATAAGGATTCACAGAGACAAATCGTTTGTCCTGAGCCGTTTAAAAGAATCGTCTAAAGCAAACGATTCACCTGCAGAGACAATTATTAATGAATATGTATTCATACTAATGATAGCTCAGAAGTTGGGGGGAAGGTGGGAATGTAGTGGTTAAGGCATTAGACTTTGGCTCTGAAGGTCGTGAGTTAAAATCACACAGCAACAATCTGCTCCTCCTGGGCCCCTGAGCAAGGCCCTTAAGTAAATAGATGCTTAGTTGTATGAATGAGGTAATTGTGAGTCTGTCTGGATAGAAGAGTGTCTGCAAAATGCTGATAAATGTCAATGAAAATGAAGCGACGGCGAATAGATCCCTCGTTTGTTAGTGTCCTCCCGCATCCTGTGCTACAAGTCAAAGAAGTCCAAGGAGCAAGGAGATGGGTGTATTCATTTAATGAGCAAAAAAATGGCAGTAATGCTGCCTTCTAATGGTCTGGAAGAAAATGGTACATACTGGCCAGAACGACAAAAACCTAAAATAATGCATTTGACTGGTTTTAAATAGCCTGATTCGAGACTAAAATTAGGACTGGAAAAAACTTTAATAAGTAACGATAAGTAGTAAAAAGAAAAATAAATAAATAAATAAATAAATAAATAACTTCCTGCAAGGATTTTATTTTCTTTCCTTGTGATGCCAGGTCTTTCCCACCAGATGGCGCTGTTTTATAATTTGTGATAGACGGTCTCTTTAAAAGTGAAAGGGAACGTTTAAAAGACTGGTAAAATGTGCTGTGTTGTATGGTTCCGAGACAGCGGCATTGACAAAAAAAAAAAGAAAAAAGGCGGAGCTGGAGGCTGTTCAAAGACAAGTTTAAGATGCTGGGATTTTAATCAGGAGGCACGAGAATGGACAGGATTAAAAGTGAGTTTATTAGAGGGAACGTGCATGTAGGACGTTTTGGTGACAAGGTGAGAGAATGGAGATTGAGATGGTTTGGACATGTGCAGAGGAGGGACATGGGGTATATCAGTAGGAGAATGCTGAAGATGGAGACCCCAGGAAGGAGGAAAAGAGGAAGACGTTAATGGATGTGTTGAAGGAAGACATGAAGGTGGTTGGTTTGGAAGAGAAAGATGTAGAGGACAGAGTTATATGGAGAGGTATGATCTTTTGTGGAAAGTTCTAACAGGAGCAGCTTAAAGATGTTGAAAATTTCCAGGAATTTTTAAGACTGAAAAGTTCCATAGGAATTAATGGGAATAAAATTTTTAGGTAAATGTTACATACAATTATGTTCAAAACTTCTTTGTGCTGTGTGTAAGAGATGCAACAAAATTATACAACTTATCAATTAAATAAATTTTTTTATTTGTATGTCTGAATGCATATCAGCTTATGACCAAACTAAATGTTTATATTTATGGTTGTATATGAATCAGTTTATATACATTTCCCCGAATTTCTTATGAATTCTCATAAAATTGCCATCAAATCCTGTAAAAAAAATTCCTGTAAATTCCTGGTAAGTTTTCAACTTGGAATATTTCCAGATAAAATTCCCCATTAAAAGTTTCTGGAAATTTACTGGAAATTTACTGGCCTTTGCAACCCTGGTCCTATCGGCCCTGTGTGTATTATAGTAAGTTTAGTTTTGTATCAGTCTGGTGCTTTGTGCGTTGATGATTTGTGGTCCGTTTTCTTTGTTTTAGTTTGTTTTTGTGTTGATTTTTTTTCCCTCTTTTTTGTATTGTGTGCTTCTTTTGGCTCTGATTTTGTGTCGAATTTTCCAGACCTTTGTTTGTGGATTTATATTTAGCCTTCTTCTGTTTTTTTTTTTTTCGGACATAAAAATAAATTAAAACAATGGACATTTCCGAGTTTGCTTGCATTCGGGTTCACACACTTTCCTGCGTCAGACTCCTAGAGCTCCTGCTTCTCATGGGGTCGACCCCCAGGTTTGAGCCCTGACCCTGACAGTGTCTAGTTGAAAATGATGGAATGTTTCATGGCTTGTAAGAAATGTAACCCTGAATGATATCATCTATTACTGTGAAAAAGTAGGGACCTGGAAATGCTGCTACTGTTCAGTGAAAAAACCTGAAGATCAGCTAAATATGAACTATTTGAAATGTTTATAAAAAATGTACTTGGTGCTTGACTTCTCCGCCATGTTCAGGTTATCTGAACGTTCTGTCCAACAACCGCTGGAGAGAGAGGTGGTGTCGGCTGAAGGATAACCAGCTGTTGCTGCATAAGGACAGGGAGGATCTGAAGACCCACATGGCCTCGTTGCCCCTGCGCGGATGTGAGGTCATCCCCGGGCTCGACTCCAAACACCCGTTCGCTTTTAGGCTGCTGAGGAATGGACAGGAAGTGGCAGTGCTGGAGGTGGGAGCTCTGTTCTGGCTTTGTTCTAGCTCTGTTCTGGCTCTATCCTAGCTCTTTTCTGGCTATGTTATAAATCTATTCTAGCTCTGTTCTGGCTATGTTCTAGATCTATTCTGGCTCTATTCTAGCTCTGTTCTGGCTCTATTCTAGCTCTATTCTAGCTCTATTCTGGCTCTATTGTAGCTCTATTCTGGCTCTATTCTAGCTCTTTTTTGGCTCTGTTCTGGCTCTGTTCTAGCTATATTCTGGCTATGTTCTAGATCTATTCTGGCTCTATTCTGGCTCTGTTCTAGCTCTATTCTGGCTCTGTTCTAGCTCTATTCTAGCTCTATTCTGGCTCTATTCTAGCTCTTTTTTTGGCTCTGTTCTGGCTATGTTCTAGATCTATTCTGGCTTTGTTCTAGCTCTGTTCTGGCTCTATTCTAGCTCTATTCTAGCTCTATTCTGGCTCTATTGTAGCTCTATTCTGGCTCTATTCTAGCTCTTTTCTGGCTCTGTTCTGGCTCTGTTCTAGTTATATTCTGGCTATGTTCTAGATCTATTCTGGCTCTACTCTGGCTCTGTTCTAGCTCTATTCTGGCTCTGTTCTAGCTCTATTCTAGCTCTATTCTGGCTCTATTCTAGCTCTTTTCTGGCTCTGTTCTGGCTATGTTCTAGATCTATTCTGGCTCTGTTCTAGCTCTGTTCTGGCTCTATTCTAGCTCTATTCTGGCTCTATTCTGGCTCTATTCTAGCTTCATTCTGGCTCTGTTCTGGCTCTATTCTAGCTCTATTCTGGCTCTATTCTAGCTCTGTTCTGGCTCTATTCTAGCTTCATTCTGGCTCTGTTCTGGCTCTGTTCTGGCTCTGGTCGGGTTTTGTTTTAGCTCTGTTCTAGCTGTTCTGGCTTGCACGATTAAGAAGTGTGTGTGTGTGTGTGTGTGTGTGTGTGTGTGTGTGTGTGTGTGTGTGTGTGTGTGTGTGTGTGTGTGTGTGTACGGCAGGCCTCGTCCTCTGAGAGCATGGGTCGGTGGTTGGGGGTGTTGCTAGCGGAGACCGGCTCGACGACAGACCCTGCGGTTTTACACTATGACTACATAGACGTTGAAACCACCGCTAACGTCATCCAACTGGCCAAGCAGTCCTTCTGGTGAGAAACAGAAATCCATCCAACATCTCTGGATTCTATCTATCTATCTATCTATCTGTCTGTCTGTCTGTCTGTCTGTCTGTCTGTCTGTCTGTCTGTCTGTCTGTCTGTCTGTCTGTCTGTCTGTCTGTCTGTCTGTCTGTCTGTCTGTCTTTCCATTCTTCTCTTCCTACACTCTCTTTTTTCGCTTTCCCCATCTCTTTCTCTTGCCATTTCTTCTCCTTTAACTCTCATCCCTCTCTTTCTCCCTCCCCCTTTCTCTTTCATTGTCCACTCTCCCTCTTTCTCTTTTCTTTCATTATCACAAACTTTTGCACTCTGTGGTTTATGAAGGAGTTTTTATTATAACACGGATTCTTTCTTTATTCTTTTCATTATAAATATATTATACCTAAGCTGCAGTGTGTGTGTGTGTGTGTGTGTGTGTGTGTTATGGTGTTGTTGTTGTTGTTGTTGTTGTTGGCTCCCAGTTTCACTAGTAAGCGTGCCATCTCCCCGAACCCGTACCTGGACACGCTGGTGAACGGATACGCTCGGCCCTCGGGTGTGGCATTGCACTACGACGACGTCCCCTGCATTAACGGATCGGTATGGTTTCACACACACGTACGTCTGTTTTTTTCTCTTCTGTCTTACTCACACACTAACACACACACACACACACTCACACATACACACACAGTACAAACACAGTACACACACATACCCTACACATACAGTATACATACACACACATACACTACACAAACACACAGTACATAGAGTACACACACAGTACACATACACACACATACACTACACATACACACAGTATACACAGTACACACACATACACTACTCATACACTACACATACAGTACACACACATACACTACACATACACTACACACATACACCACTCATACACTACACATACACTACACACATACACTACTCATACACTACACATACAGTACACACACATACACTACACATACACTACACACATACACTACTCATACACTACACATACAGTACACACACATACACTACACATACACTACACACATACACCACTTATACACTACACATACACTACACACATACACTACACACATACACTACTCATACACTACACATACAGTACACACACATACACTACTCATACACTACACACATACACCACTTATACACTACACATACAGTACACACACATACACTACACATACACTACACACATACACCACTCATACACTACACATACAGTACACACACATACACTACTCATACACTACACACATACACCACTTATACACTACACATACAGTACACACACATACACTACACATACACTACACACATACACTACTCATACACTACACATACAGTACACACACATACACTACACATACACTACACACATACACTACTCATACACTACACATACAGTACACACACATACACTACACATACACTACACACATACACCACTTATACACTACACATACACTACACACATACACTACACACATACACTACTCATACACTACACATACAGTACACACACATACACTAAACATACACTACACACATACACCACTTATACACTACACATACACTACACACATACACTACACACATACACTACTCATACACTACACATACAGTACACACACATACACTACTCATACACTACACATACAGTACACACACATACACTACACATACACTACACACATACACCACTCATACACTACACATACACTACACACATACACTACTCATACACTACACATACAGTACACACACATACACTACACATACACTACACACATACACTACTCATACACTACACATACAGTACACACACATACACTACACATACACTACACACATACACCACTTATACACTACACATACACTACACACATACACTACACACATTCACTACTCATACACTACACATACAGTACACACACATACACTACACACATACACCACTTATACACTACACATACACTACACACATACACCACTTATACACTACACATACACTACACACATACACTACTCATACACTACACATACAGTACACACACATACACTACACACATACACCACTTATACACTACACATACACTACACACATACACCACTTATACACTACACATACACTACACACATACACTACTCATACACTACACACACATACACTACACACATACACCACTTATACACTACACATACACTACACACATACACTACTCATACACTACACATACACTACACACATACACCACTTATACACTACACATACACTACACACATACACTACTTATACACTACACATACACTACACACACATACACTACACACATACACCACTTATACAGTACACACACATACACTACACACATACACCACTTATACACTACACATACACTACACACATACACCACTTATACACTACACATACACTACACACATACACTACTCATACACTACACATACACTACACATACACTACACACATACACTACACACATACACCACTTATACACTACACATACACTACACACATACACCATTCATACACTACACATACACTACACACATACACTACTCATACACTACACATACAGTACACACACATACACTACACACATACACCACTTATACACTACACATACACTACACACATACACCACTTATACACTACACATACACTACACACATACACTACTCATACACTACACATACAGTACACACACATACACTACACACATACACCACTTATACACTACACATACACTACACACATACACCACTTATACACTACACATACACTACACACATACACTACACATACAGTACACACACATACACTACACACATACACTACTCATACACTACACATACAGTACACACACATACACTACACATACACTACACACATACACCACTCATACACTACACATACACTACTCATACACTACACACATACACTACTCATACACTACACATACAGTACACACACATACACTAAACATACACTACACACATACACTACTCATACGCTACACATACAGTACACACACATACAGTACACTCACATACACTACACATACACACAGTACATACAGTACACACACAGTACACATACACACACATACACTACACATACAGACAGTACACACAGTACACACACATACACTACTCATACACTACACATACAGTACACATACACACACATACACTACACATACACACAGTACATACAGTACACACAGTACACATACACACACATACACTACACATACACACAGTACATACAATACACACAGTACACATATACACACATACACTACACATACAGACAGTACACACAGTACACACATACACTACTCATACACTACACATACAGTACACACACAACACTACACATACACTACACACATACACTACTCATACGCTACACATACAGTGCACACACATACACTACACATACACACAGTACACTCACATACACTACACATACACACAGTACACACATACACTACACACATACACTACACATACACACAGTACACACACATACAGTACACATACACACAGTACACACACATACAGTACACACATACACACACATACAGTACACACACAGTACACTCACATACAGTACACATACACTACACACATACACCACTTATACACTACACATACACTACACACATACACCACTTATACACTACACATACACTACACACATACACTACTCATACACTACACATACAGTACACACACATACACTACACACATACACCACTTATACACTACACATACACTACACACATACACCACTTATACACTACACATACACTACACACATACACTACACACATTCACTACTCATACACTACACATACAGTACACACACATACACTACACACATACACCACTTATACACTACACATACACTACACACATACACCACTTATACACTACACATACACTACACACATACACTACTCATACACTACACATACAGTACACACACATACACTACACACATACACCACTTATACACTACACATACACTACACACATACACCACTTATACACTACACATACACTACTCATACACTACACACACATACACTACACACATACACCACTTATACACTACACATACACTACACACATACACTACTCATACACTACACATACACTACACACATACACCACTTATACACTACACATACACTACACACATACACTACTTATACACTACACATACACTACACACACATACACTACACACATACACCACTTATACAGTACACACACATACACTACACACATACACCACTTATACACTACACATACACTACACACATACACCACTTATACACTACACATACACTACACACATACACTACTCATACACTACACATACACTACACATACACTACACACATACACTACACACATACACCACTTATACACTACACATACACTACACACATACACCATTCATACACTACACATACACTACACACATACACTACTCATACACTACACATACAGTACACACACATACACTACACACATACACCACTTATACACTACACATACACTACACACATACACCACTTATACACTACACATACACTACACACATACACTACTCATACACTACACATACAGTACACACACATACACTACACACATACACCACTTATACACTACACATACACTACACACATACACCACTTATACACTACACATACACTACACACATACACTACACATACAGTACACACACATACACTACACACATACACTACTCATACACTACACATACAGTACACACACATACACTACACATACACTACACACATACACCACTCATACACTACACATACACTACTCATACACTACACACATACACTACTCATACACTACACATACAGTACACACACATACACTAAACATACACTACACACATACACTACTCATACGCTACACATACAGTACACACACATACAGTACACTCACATACACTACACATACACACAGTACATACAGTACACACACAGTACACATACACACACATACACTACACATACAGACAGTACACACAGTACACACACATACACTACTCATACACTACACATACAGTACACATACACACACATACACTACACATACACACAGTACATACAGTACACACAGTACACATACACACACATACACTACACATACACACAGTACATACAATACACACAGTACACATATACACACATACACTACACATACAGACAGTACACACAGTACACACATACACTACTCATACACTACACATACAGTACACACACAACACTACACATACACTACACACATACACTACTCATACGCTACACATACAGTGCACACACATACACTACACATACACACAGTACACTCACATACACTACACATACACACAGTACACACATACACTACACACATACACTACACATACACACAGTACACACACATACAGTACACATACACACAGTACACACACATACAGTACACACATACACACACATACAGTACACACACAGTACACTCACATACAGTACACATACACTACACACATACACCACTTATACACTACACATACACTACACACATACACCACTTATACACTACACATACACTACACACATACACTACTCATACACTACACATACAGTACACACACATACACTACACACATACACCACTTATACACTACACATACACTACACACATACACCACTTATACACTACACATACACTACACACATACACTACACATACAGTACACACACATACACTACACATACACTACACACATACACTACTCATACACTACACATACAGTACACACACACATACACTACACATACACTACACACATACACCACTCATACACTACACATACACTACTCATACACTACACACATACACTACTCATACACTACACATACAGTACACACACATACACTAAACATACACTACACACATACACTACTCATACGCTACACATACAGTACACACACATACAGTACACTCACATACACTACACATACACACAGTACATACAGTACACACACAGTACACATACACACACATACACTACACATACAGACAGTACACACAGTACACACACATACACTACTCATACACTACACATACAGTACACATACACACACATACACTACACATACACACAGTACATACAGTACACACAGTACACATACACACACATACACTACACATACACACAGTACATACAATACACACAGTACACATATACACACATACACTACACATACAGACAGTACACACAATACACACATACACTACTCATACACTACACATACAGTACACACACAACACTACACATACACTACACACATACACTACTCATACGCTACACATACAGTGCACACACATACACTACACATACACACAGTACACTCACATACACTACACATACACTACACACATACACTACACATACACACAGTACACACACACATACAGTACACATACACACAGTACACACACATACAGTACACACATACACACACATACAGTACACACACAGTACACACACATACAGTACACATACATACACATACAGTACACATACACTACACATACACTACACATACACTACACACATACACTACTCTTATGCTACACATTCAGCACACACACATACACTACACATACACACAGTACACATACACTACACATACACTACACACATACACACACATACGCTACACATTCAGTACACACACATACAGTACACATACACTACACACATACACTACTCTTACGCTACACATTCAGTAAACACATACAGTACACATACACACACATACACTACACAAACACACAGTACATAGAGTACACACACAGTACACATACACACACATATACTACACATACACACAGTACACACAGTACACACACATACACTACTCATACACTACACATACAGTACACACACATACACTACACATACACTACACACATACACCACTCATAAACTACACATACACAGCACATACACTACACACATACACTACTCATACACTACACATACAGTACACACACATACACTACACACATACACTACTCATACACTGCACATACAGTACACACACATACACTACACATACACTACACACATACACCACTCATACACTACACACATACACCACTCATACACTACACATACAGTACACACACATACACTACACATACACTACTCATACACTCATACAGTACACACACATACACTACACATACACTACACACATACACCACTCATACACTACACATACACTACACATACAGTACACACACATACACTACACATACACTACTCATACGCTACACATACAGTACACATACACTATACATACATACATACATACACTATACAAACACACAGTACATACAGTACACACACAGTACACACAGTACACACACATACACTACTCATACACACAGTACACACATACACTACTCATACACTACACATACACTACACACATACACTACTCATACGCTACACATACAGTACACACACATACAGTACACTTACATACACTACACATACACACAGTACATACAGTACACACACAGTACACATACACACACAGTACACATACACACACATACACTACACATACAGACAGTACACACAGTACACACACATACACTACTCATACACTACTCATACACTACACATACAGTACACATACACACACATACACTACACATACACACAGTACATACAGTACACACAGTACACATACACACACATACACTACACATACAGACAGTACACACAGTACACACATAGACTACTCATACACTACACATACAGTACACACACAACACTACACATACACTACACACATACACTACACACATACACTACTCATACGCTACACATACAGTACACACACATACACTACACATACACACGGTACACTCACATACACTACACATACACACAGTACACACATACACTACACACATACACTACACATACACACAGTACACACACATACAGTACACATACACACAGTACACACACATACAGTACACATACACACACATACAGTACACACACAGTACACTCACATACAGTACACATACATACACATACAGTACACATACACTACACATACACACAGTACACACACACATACACTACACACATACACTACTCTTATGCTACACATTCAGCACACACACATACACTACACATACACACAGTACACACACACATACACTACACACATACACTACTCTTACGCTACACATTCAGTACACACACATACAGTACACATACACACAGTACACACACACACATACACTACACACATACACTACTGATACGCTACACATACAGTACACACACATACACTACACATAAACACAGTACACACACACACATACACTACACATACACTAAACACATACACTACTCATACGCTACACATACAGTACACACACACATACACTACACATACACTACACACATACACTACTCATACACTACACATACAGTACATACACAGTACAGTACACATACACACACATACAGTACACACACAGTACAGTACACACACATACACTTCACATACACACAGTACACACACACACACACACACACACACACATACATACAGTACAAACACATACACTACACATACAGTACACACACCACACACACACACACACACACACACATACATACATACAGTACAAACACATACAGTACACAGAGCACACACACAGTACATACAACACACAAAAACACACAGTGTACACACACATACATCACACACACAAATACATACAGAACATACAACACACACACAGTACACACACAGTACATACAACACACAAAAACACACAGTGTACACACACATACATCACACACACAAATACATACAGAACATACAACACACACACAATACACACACGAACATACAACACAAACACACACAACAAGATTTTCCGCTGTCCTCTCTTATGCTACTTTTTCTATCTATCTATCTATCTATCTATCTATCTATCTATCTATCTATCTATCTATCTATCTATCTATCTATCTATCTATCTATCTATCTATCTATCTATCTATCTATCTATCTATCTATCTATCTATCTATCTATCTATCTATCCGTTCTTCTCTCCTTCTTCTCTCTCTTTTCTTTCGTTTCTCTTCACATTCTCATCACTCTTTTTTCTTCTCTTCACACACACATCACTCTTTCTTCCTTTAACCTCCTTTTTATTGATTCTTTTTTCTTCCTTCTCCCATCTGTCTCTCCCATCTCATGTTTTGCTCTTCTTTTTCTCCGCATATTATAATCACTCCCTTCTCTTCCCATTCTCCATCATTTCACCTTTGCCTTTTTTCTCACTTTTTATCGGGTCATGTTATCATAACCCTCATCTATTGTATTCTCACTCTCCTTCATCACACTTTTTTCTCCCCTAATCTCGTTTCTCTTCTTTCTCTCTCCCCTTCTACTATCATTCTCCTCTGTTTCTCTGCCCCTACTCTCTCCTCCATCCTTATTCAAACCCTTTTCTCACTCTTTTTTCTTTCTCCTGACTCTTTTCTCCCCATCATTCTTTCTCATCTGCCCTTCTGCTCACCATCTCTGTTTTCTTCCTATCCCTTCATTTATCTCCTTCTGTCCTTCTTCTCACCATCTCCTCTGGTTTCTTTCCATCTCCACTCTTTCTCTTCTCTTTCTTCTCTCGCTTCTGATCTTTTCGCTTGTCTCTCAGAAGGACCGACAGCTTGGTTCTTTGGAGTCTCACTATGAGAACGCTGAGCTTTATGAGGACTTGCCCCAAACCTCCCCCAAACCGGAGACTTGCTCCTCGTCCAAACCGAGGTGGCCGCCAACTTCCTCCAGCCATTACAAAACACCTGTCTCTTCTTCCTCAGCTTCCTCTGCCTCTAATTCTACCTCTCAGGTGACTAACACAATCTCCCTGCTTCATAACAAACTCTGACTTTTATTTCTGTTTCTATCTCTGTCTGATCCGGAACCCAGGACCTCATTAAAATATCCTACTGAAAGATTTTGATGTATTTATTAAACACTATGGGCATGTATGCAAAAAAGGGCAGAAAGTAACTACTCCAAGTGTGTTGCATTGCCCTGTAATGCAGCGTGAACAGAAGTTTGATAGGATGGAGAGTAAAAGTAAGCGCTCACTAGTAAATATTATTGCTGATAAAAATATCAGGGGTCAGAAAAAGTTGTCAGCGCTGCTAAATTCCATATAACTCCATTATATTTTGGATTCAATAAGATTTTTGTGTTGATCCAGGGTGTAATTCTGGTTCTGACTCTGGGTTTTCTCTGGATAATTTGTAAAGATTTCATTCATTCATTCATTTTAGTGAGAACTTTAGCCTGGTTAATGTTTGCTGTGGATCTAGTGGACACTATCCAGGAGTCTATCCTGAACTCTATCCAGTAGTTTATCCAGGAGTCCAGTTTGAAGTCCAGCTTGGTGTCCATCCTGAAAGCGATCCAGTAGTTTATTCAGGAATCAATCCCATAGTCTAAACTGGATACGATTCCAGAGTCTTTTTTAGAGTCTTTTCCAGAGTATACTCGCTCAGTCTTTTCCAAAGTCCAGAGTCTATCCCAGAGTCACACTATAAGTAATTCAGCAATACACCCTGAATGCACACACAATGAAGAAGAATGAATTAAAGATTATCAATGTAATTACATTAGCTGATGGTAATGATTTGACGTGGGGGTAAAAACCTTCACACTTTGACTAGATTGCCAACTTTTTTTAAAATAGATTTTTATTTTTGTGTGTGTGTGTGTGTGTGTGTGTGTGTGTGTGTGTGTGTGTGTGTGTGTGTGTGTGTGTGTATGTGTGTGTAATCAGGTGAAGGGAAAGAAAGCCATGAGTCTTAATGGTTTAGCAACCAAACAGAAGCTGGACAAGAACCAACCCAAAAAGACCAACGGAACCACAAGCTGTGCTCCAATGAAGCATAACAATTCAAGTAAGCGAACAGAGTCAGTGTTAAGCCAGTGTTTAAACTAAGTGTTAAATCTGAGTAGAGTCAGTGTTAAATCAGTGTGGAATCTGAGTAGAGTCAGTGTAGTGTCTGAGTAGAGTCAGTGTTAAATCTGAGTAGAGTCAGTGTTAAATCTGAGTAGAGTCAGTGTTAAATCTGAGTAGAGTCAGTGTTAAATCTGAGTAGAGTCAGTGTTTAAACTGAGTAAAATCACTGTTAAATCTGAGTACAGACAGTGTAGAGTCTGAGTAGCGTCAGTGTAAAATGAGTGTAGAATCTGAGTAGGGTCAGTGTTGAATCTGAGTAAATTCAGTGTAGAGTCAGTGTTGAATCTGAGTAGAGTCAGTGTTGAATCTGAATGGAGTATGTGTTGAATCTGAGTAGAGTCAGTGTAAAGTCAGCGTTGAATCTGAGTAGAGTCCGTGTAGAGTCAGTGTTGAATCTGAGTAGAGTCAGTGTAAAGTGAGCGTTGAATCTGAGTAGAGTCAGTGTAGAGTCAGGGGTGAATTAGTGTAAAGTCAGTGTTGAATCTGAGTAGAGTCAGTGTTAAATCTGAGTAGAGTCAGTGTTAAATCAGTGTGGAATTTGAGTAGAGTCAGTGTTGAATCTGAGTAGAGTCAGTGTTGAATCTGAGTAGATTCAGTGTTGAATCTGAGTAGAGTCAGTGTAGAGTCAGTGTTGAATCTGAGTAGAGTCAGTGTTGAATCTGAGTAGAGTCGGTGTTAAATCTGAGTAGAGTCAGTGTTAAATCTGAGTAGAGTCAGCGTAGAGTCAGTGTTGAATCTGAGTAGAGTCAGTGTTAAATCTGAGTAGAGTCAGTGTTGAATCTGAGTAGAGTCAGTGTAGAGTCAGTGTTGAATCTGAGTAGAGTCAGTATTGAATCTGAGTAGAGTCAGGATGGAAGTGTGATCATTGTAATGGTCCTCCTGCAGGTGTGGATCAGTATAAATACGGGAAGAACAGAGTGGAAGCGGACGCTAAGAGGCTCCAGGCCAAAGAGGACGAGCTGATGAAGAAAAAGCAGGAGATTCGTAACCGTCTCACGCAGCTGAAGAAGGACAGGAGAGACCTGCGCATGGCCATCGAGAACACCAGCGGTGAGGAACACGATCCCATCTCACAAATAAATCAAGGAATTAGGAATAAATGAGATTATATTGTATACTAGAGAGGAGTGCAAAAGATTGTGCCCCCTCTCATGATCTCCAATAATGATGTTGGTGCAATCAGAGAAGATGCAGAGTTACTGATGATCTATCGGGAAAAATGGGCTTCAGCATGTCCAATATTACAACTGAGATGATTCTGTAAAAGAGTTCAGTTTGGTTATAAATTCAGAAATAAAATGCAAAATAAAACTGATTGACACACCACTGGACCATTTCTGTTAGTTAAGGAGATGAATTATGATTATTGATCTTTGTAGTTGTGGGGATTTTCATTTCATTTTCTTTACTTCTTCTACAAAAGTTCTTTCTTTTTTAGTTTTTTCCTTCTCTATGACCAGGTTTTCAGCATTTCTGGGGCTCATTTTAGATCATTTTTTTAAACTTTATTATTTATCATTAAAAATAAAAACAAAATACGAACAGGACGGAAAACAAACGTGATGGTAACCCGATGAAGGATCACGAGCGCCACCTAGTGGCACTAAAGTTTAATTTTAGCTTTTACATGGCATGGAAAAACTCCCTTAGATGTTATAAGGAAGAAGAAACCTTGAGAGGAACCAGACTTTTGAGCCCATCCTCATTTGTGTGTGTGTGTGTATGTGTGTGTGTGTGTGTGTGTGTGTGTGTGTGTGTGTGTGTGTAGGTAAGCGCTCTCAGGCCTCGCTGGCAGAGCGGCTTAAGAAAGTGGAGGATGAGTGTAAGCTGAAAGAGGAGGAGCGAGTGAACTTGGAGCTGGAGCTGACCGAGGTGAAGGAGAGCCTGAAGAAGGCTTTGAGTGGAGGAGTCACTCTCGGACTGACCATTGAACCCAAAACCAGCAGCTCCAGTCCACAGGTGTGTAGTGGGTTAAGAGTCGAGATAATAAACCGGAACACTCTGTATAATTACTAATAATTGTTGATAATAATGTTTGTGTGTGTGTGTGTGTGTGTGTGTGTGTGTGTGTGTGTGTGTGTGTACAGTCTCCAGTGCTGGTCAGGCGCACAGTAGATAACTCTCCCATCTCCAGCTGTGACACCAGCGACACAGAGACCTGCTCACTGCCAGTCAACAGCGCCTCCTTACTGCGACGCCAAGTACCGCAGAAAAACCCTCCAGTACGCGGCCATGTGCTCCGAAAGGCCAAGGTCAGTTACTGTTTCTCAGACACACACACACACACACACACACACACACACACACACACACACACACACACACACACACACAAAACAAAAAGTATTGCCAGAAAATAACTAACACTCCTTAACTTTAATCAAACAAACAAAGTAAATACAATTATTAATTAATATTTATACATTATATTAATAAATTAATCCACTTATTTAACCAAAATGTAATCAGATTTATTTAGCATTATTATTATTATTATTATTATTATTATTATTATTATTATTATTATTATTATTATGAAAAGTACTAATTGTGAATGAAATCATCTGATTTCATTTGTAAATAAAAATGTTTTTTTTATTTAATGCAGAAAAATAAATACATTAATAAACATTTAAATATATTAAAAAAGGGAACAAAAAAAATGTTAATGAAATGTTTAATATTCAGCGTGTTCTGGTTGTGTAAAGACGCTTTTATTTCAATTTTTTTTTACATTCTTGTTTATGAATACATTTGTTTTTATTTAATGTGTAGAACAGATTATAATCATTCAAATAAAAATGTCAGAATCAGGAATCATACCAGTGTTTACAGCGTCAAGGTGAGAATTTACTACAAGAATATCAAGTAATCCAAGTAAAAAAAAAACAAAAACAGGTGGTTCCATGATAAATATCACTCCAGACGTCCGTCCGTCTGCTCTCTAAATAACACGTACAGAACTCAGACGTGTTCTTCGTTTCGTCTTGTTGTACAGTGAAGTCGGTTCCACTTTCAGTGCAGACGGAACTGCATGCTGTTAAAGTGTGGGATGGGAGCCGTGTTGGTTCACTTTCACTTTTCAGGAATCTTCACTGGTCCAAAAAACATCTCCAAACCATTCATCTTCCACCTCCATGTGTGAGTGTGGGGGTGAGGGAGTCTGATCACATCTTCTCTCCTGTTCTCCATCTCACACAAGTTCTTCTCTTGGAGACAAAAACGTCTCATTTGGACTTCACACAACTTTCATCAGCTCATTTTAAATATGTGTGTGTGTGTGTGTGTGTGTGTGTGTGTGTGTGTGTGTGTGTGTGTGTGTGTGTGTGTGTGTGTGTGTGTGTGTGTGAAATGTACTAATATATGGTTCATTTTTGTCTTACAGGAATGGGAGATGAAATCCGGCACGTAAACACTTTGTTTTTTTTTCTTTTTTTTTTTTTGTTTTTTTTTTATATATATTTTTGTTTTTGTTTTCTTTTTTGTATTTATTAAAAATTTGCATAAAGAAGAGATCGAAGCGGAGTCTCCTGATGACGCAAAAACCCACCCGGTGCGTCCTGCAGTGAGTCTGGATGTCCCTGTCCTACACATTTGAGTCTTTTTGTTTTTTTCTGGATGGTCAGTGTGACCTGCTCCTCGATCTGCTCGAATCCAGCGGCCGACGTTTTAAAGGAAAAAAAGACGAAGAAGAAGAAAAAAAAAAGAAACACTTTGAAAGTATTTATTTGTAAATGTTGAAATGCAAGCCTTTCTCTATGTGTCTGTGTTTATATTTAAAGCTTGATGCAGCGTTTTATTTGGCCTCATGCCAGGTCTCCATTTTGTGTTTTAATTCTTTTTCTTGCTTTGCAATTTACAATTGAGTTTTTATTTTTCTTTTTAAAACGACTTCTGATCATTAGGATGTTGACCATTTAAAACAAACATAACAGGAAAGTGAGGGAGGACGGTTGAGGCACTTTCTCTGAAACAGCTTTGATGAAAGAAGTCAATGGCGATGTGGGCGTGACCACAAGCGTTGTCAGGCCCCGCCCTCCATTCACATACTGGTGCTTGGCCACGCCCACACCTTCAACCGAGCAGTATTTATCCTTCAGGACCCTTTCAGTGTTCAGTGATGTGATGGAAAGCAATAGTTACTGCTACAGGTCCAGTGTTGTTTTGTTTCCTGTATAGTTCACATTCATCTCGATGTTTAATAGGGTTGGAGCTCCATAGCAGTGGTTCCTCCTCACCAAACCACGGAAAGTAGAATTTCATGGAACTGGCTTTGTGCACAAATGTGTCTTTACAAATGTGTGACTTTGTGCTAACAGTTTGGGGAAGAAGCACATATGGCTGGAACAGTCAGTTTCCCCAGAACACTGGAAACAAAGTGATTTCCATAAAATCTTGTGCTAAACCGTTACCATAGAAGCGATAACGGAGTAAAAACCACAGATTTGCCGTTATAAAAATTGTTTTCAGACCGATCAGAATCCAGAATTTCAAAAGCGTCTTGGTTTAAACGCCTGACGTCGAGCCGTGTATTGTATGTGAGGGGGCGGAGCTAATTCCAGGGCAGTAGAGAATCATTTACAGACACTTTAAAAAGTGACACACCGCACCTTTAATAAAAGCACGGCGTATTCGGGTTTTCCTTCGGCTCATGTGTCACTTTTCCAGACTACTGCCATCGCGCTCACACCCCGGGACATTCCTGTTATTATTATTATTATTATTATTATTATTATTATTATTATTATTATTATTATTATTCACAAGCCGCAGGTTTCGTTCACTTTTACATTCTTTTTTTGATCAGTTGAAGTGAAGTGTATGTGACGACACGCCTCTGGGTTTCGTTGTTGTAGTTTGAATGTCAGTGCTGTGAGTCTGCGTCTGTGTGAGGAGGAGAAAAGTTTCATACTGTTACAGACAGACGAGTAAACGACTGTCTCTCTCTGTCTCTTTTTTTCCTCCCTATGTCTCCTTTATTTCTGCCTCTGTCTCTCTCTTTCTCTCTTTTGTTTCTTTCTTTATTTTCTCCCTCTTTATGTCTCTCTCTGTCCCTGTTGCTCCACATCTCTCTCTGTCCCAGTTGCTCCATGTCTCTCTCTGTCCCTGTTGCTCCACATCTCTCTCTGTCCCAGTTGCTCCATGTCTCTCTCTGTCCCTGTTGCTCCACATCTCTCTCTGTCCCTGTTGCTCTATGTCTCTCTCTTTGTCCCTGTTGCTCCACATCTCTCTCTGTCCCTGTTGCTCTATGTCTCTCTCTGTCCCTGTTGCTCCATGTCTCTCTCTGTCCCTGTTGCTCTATGTCTCTCTCTGTCCCTGTTGCTCCATGTCTCTCTCTGTCCCTGTTGCTCCATGTCTCTCTCTGTCCCTGTTGCTCTATGTCTCTCTCTGTCCCTGTTGCTCTATGTCTTTCTGTCTCTCTCTCTCTCTCTTGCTTTCTCTCGTTGTCTCTCTCCCAAACTTTTAGAGACCAATGATGTCATAAATGTGAAAGGTAATAAGTATTGTTTATTTTTTAGAGGAAAGGGTCAGGGGTCAGGGGTACGGGGTTGAGAAGTGGGTGGGTTTTAGGGGATTAAAAAAAACAACTTTAAAAAGCGACTTTGTTTTTTGCACCTTAAAGAAATTTTTTACTCTCGCTTTTTCTTAACTTTTTTTTTTTTACTCTCGTTTTTACTCTCACTGCACGCTGACTGTTGCTGCCTCGGCGACGTAAACGTTATACACACAAATAAAAACTGCAGTCAGAACTCATGTGTATGGGCTTTGTGTTTGCACCTCAACACACACACACACACACACACACACACACACACACACACACACACACACACACACACACACACACACACACACATCTATACCCTCACTTAACCACTATCCAATAATCACATTCAGCAACATATCCGTGTGTGTGTGTGTGTGTGTGTGTGTGTGTGTGTGTGTGTGTGTGTGTGTGTGTGTGTGTGTGTGTGTGTGTGTGTGGAGGGCCATCAGGGCCAGCAATTCCTCATCTGCTGGTCAAAACTTTATCAGGATCACTGACTTCTAATGAATCTATTTTTGTCCATGAAAATATATTTAATTATTCATAATAGTCTAATGTGTATATCTGTGTATATTTGTATGTGTGTGTGTGTGTGTGTGTGTGTGTGTGTGTGTGTGTGTGTGTTCGTTGCTGTTGTATTAGAACAGTTCTATACTGTGGAATGTCCTGTTACAGAGAGGCAGGTCAGTGGAATGCCACTCTGCTTTATTATCTAATTATATATTCAGTAAATGAAGATCAGACAGAAGGGATTCCGTTGTGGGATTAATTATCCTTCATTCACACACAACTCCTTTGTGTGACGTCAAATAGTTTTGTAGGCAATCATGAAAAGGAGGACAGAAGAATTTCTGAAGGTTCTTCGGCTCCATTTTTCCGTTTGTCCAGTAGAGGGCAGTGTTCTCATACAGATCCTGTACACGTGTCTAAATGTAGTGTGTGTGTGTGTGTGTGTGTGTGTGTGTGTGTGTGTGTGTGTGTGTGTGTGAGTGTGTGAGTGTGTGAGTGTGTTGTGTCTAAAAGGTCTGAGATATGAGACGAGGCTGTAACAGGAGCCTATTTCTGCTCGATTAATTTTATTATGCTGTGACTTGGCTGTTCCAAAGTTTGGAGTTTAATCAGGCACGAATGATCCTGTGTGTGTGTGTGTGTGTGTGTGTGTGTGTGTGTGTGTGTGTGTGTGTGTGTGTGTGTGTGTGTGTGTGTGTGTGTGTGTGTGTGTGTGTGTGTGTGTGTGGATAAAAACTCCTGTATGCCATATTACCATAACTGCTTTTTCGAACATCATGAGACACTAAAACATTTACTCTTAGACAAATAAATGGAAATAAAAGAAATAATAAATTAAAAAAATAGAGTTTAGTTAAATTGAAACATTTGACATTCATTTTTTTTTTGTTCGTTAACAATTTAGATGCCATTCTGAAAACCAGCATGAGATTTTTCTAGCAGCTCTCATCGAAAGAAAGGTGTATTATTAATAAATGTGTTGATTATTATTTAAATAATAATCAATATTTATTCATATTTATTTATTAATAATATACAAACTAAGCAATGAAAAAGTGAAACATCAAAAATTCAACATTAAATATTTATTCTTCAATAAACTGGTTGATATTTAAATGAAATTAAATAAAACAAAAAAACGTGTATTGCATATTAAAAAAAAAAGAATAAAAGGTGTAAAATTATTAAATTGTATAATATTATATGCAATTAATTACAATAACCAAAAACAAATATTATTCAAAGAAATGTAACACACTGTCTGGTTGCAGTTACTCACAGTAAAGGAAAAGATCAAGTAAAGATGAAAGTATAAATAGGAAATTTAAATAAATATACATATTAACGTATATATTAAGAGAAATGAATGTGAACAGAAAAAGTCAGATTACAGTTAAAGTTCTGAAAGTTATCACACATGTAACTATAATTATAATAATTATTGCATGTATATATTTATATAATTATATATTTATATATATATGTAGTAAATGCTGTATAATGCGGGGTGTAGAAATAAAGAAAATCCTCTAAACTCCGACACACACGTTCGCCGTGTCACTCGGTATCTTCTGAACTTCACAAATAAACTTCAAACTGCATCTTGGATTTTTTTTTCCTTTTTTTTTTCTTTTTGCGATTTTCTCTTCCAAATCACAGCTCCTGTCTTTTAGCTGGTGTTTTTCCCAGGCCAACCTGTCCATCTGTCCCCTGGCCAAGCTTTCCATGGAACCGAAATGTCACAGACCTGCCAGCGTTTTTGTCTTTTCTGATTTCTGGAATATTCCAGAGCTTTTTTCATCCTGACGCGGGGTGCTGTGTGGAGGCGCAGCGGACATTTGCACCTTAAATCTTTTTGGATTCTGGATCTGAATCTCACCTCGCTCACACAGATCTGTGTACCCATCTGTGTAAGATCACAGCGCATCATCTCTCAGCTATTTTCCCTTCTTTTTATCAGATTTGGCTTTTCTTTTTTTTTTAAAATGCACATGTGCACTGTGTGGCCAAAAGTATTAGGACACCCGCTTTCTCCTGCTGTATGTGTTTTTCCCCGAAAAACTGTTACCGCAAACTTCTTTGGAAGCAGGAGCAGGACATTTGTCGTTCACTTCAACCAGGAGAACCGAACCTGTTCCAGCATGACATTTGTGCACTAAACCAGCTCCATGAAGATACCTGGGGTTGCAGTGGAAGATCTCCTGCTATAGAGCTTCAACCCTATTGAACAGGAATGAATGTGAACTCTGAGTGCACCCCAGGAACCTCCTCACCTTCTCACCTACATCACTACTGGACTTTACCAACACCCCTGTAGATTAAAGAGCATCAATCTTCACAAAGTCTAGTGGAACATCTTCACAGAAGAGTGAAGATTATTATAACAGCAAAAGGAGAATAAATGTGGGATGTTCAAAAAGCAGCACAAAATCCTGTAACAGGAAGTTAGTGAAGTTTGCTGCAACAAGTCACCAGAGCAGCTTTGATGATCCAGAACGTTGACGTGGTGATTGTTCACCGCTCGTTCTTCAGAAATGCTTTCCCTCAGTTCAGCTCTCGCTCCAAATCTCACATCTTATATCGACTTAAAAACTGATTTCTTCCTCTTCTTCTTCTTCTTCTTCTTCTTCTTCTTCTTCTTCTTCTTCTTATTATTATTATTATTATTATTATTATTATTATTATTACTACTGGTTTTATTAACACACTTCTCTCTCTTAATCTTTTCTCTAGTCTTCTTGCTTCAACATTAATCTGATCTTAAAGCATGAGTTGAAATCACAACCACACCAAGCTGCCACTTCTGGGCCCCTGAGCAAGGCCCTCAACACTACAGCTGCGTATGAATGAGATAAATGGAAGTCTCTCTGGATACAGGTCTGGATACGGGTCTGGACACGGGTCTGGATACAGGTCTGGATACGGGTCTGGACACGGGTCTGGATACAGGTCTGGATACGGGTCTGGACACAGGCGTGTCTGCAGTTTTTATCAGGTTCTAGCTGATTTATATGCACGGGTTCTCTGACTGTTTTTAGGTCCTGAAATCTGCAGAACAGACGTGAAGGATTTGTTCATTTCTTGTTGCATGTCAGTGCAGTTCATTTTTAAACTCTACAGGATTCTATACATTAAATATTACATACTGCTGCTTTAATCAGAACTGCTGAAGGATTTCTGACTGACTTTTTTACTTTTTCTTTTTTTTTTACTTTTTGAATTTCTTTGACTTTTTTACTTTGAGACAATTTTTTTCTTTTTTCCTCTTTGTGTCTATCTGTCTGCCTCTTCTTTCTTTCTTTCTTTCTTTCTTTCTTTCTTTCTTTCTTTCTTTCTTTCTTTCTTTCTTTCTTTCTTTCTTTCTTTCTTTCTTATTTCATTACATCTCAAATATTCATGTGATCCAGAAATGTAGGGTAAAATTTATTCTCCCCTGGAGCAGGTGCATGAGCTCATTCGGTTTCTCTCTCTCTCTCTCTCTCTCTCTCTCTCCCTCTCTCTCTCTCTCTCTCTCTCTCTCTCTCCCAATCTCTCTCCCTCTTGCTCCCCCCCCTCTCTCTCTCTCCCTCTTAATCTCTCTCTCTCTTAATCTCTCTCTCTTTCTTTCTCTCTCTCTCTCTCTCTCTCTCTCTCTCTCTCTCTCTCTCTCTCAATCTCTCTCTTCTCTCTCTCTTAATCTCTCTCTCTCTCTCTCAATCTCTCTCCCTCTTGCTCCCCCCCTCTCTCTCTCTCAATCTCTCTCTCTCTCTCTCTCTCTCTCTCTCTCTCTCTCTCTCTCTCAATCTCTCTCCCTCTTGCTCCCCCCCCCTCTCTCTCTCTCTCCCTCTCAATCTCTCTCTCTCTTAATCTCTCTCTCTCTCTCTCTCTCTCTCTCTCTCTCAATCTCTCTCCCTCTTGCTCCCCCCCCCTCTCTCTCTCTCTCTTAATCTCTCTCTCTCTCTCTCTCTCTCTCTCTCTCTCTCTCTCTCTCTCTCTCTCTCTCTCTCTCTCAATCTCACTCCCTTTTGCTCCCCCCCCCTCCTCTCTCTCTCTTTCTCTAATGAGGCCTTGAGTGAGTGGCACATTTTTGGGTGTGAAAATGAAACCAGTTTAATGGTGAATATTTTTTATAGAAATGACGAGATGACAATCGAGCAAATTAATATCCAAATATATTCAGCAAAAACTTTCCAATTATGTGCTTTTCACTGTGTGTTTTATATGAAGAGTCTTCAGTCACTCTGTGTGTGTGTGTGTGTGTGTGTGTGTGTGTGTGTGTGTGTGTGTGTGTGTGTGTGTGTGTGTTAAATCCTCGTCTGTGACACACTGACACGCTGTTTATTTGAAGGAGACGTAACTGGAACAAAATTTTGCCCTCGGCAGAGATTCATAAGACGTCCCTCTTTTTCTCTTTTCATCCCTCGTTCTTTTCGTCTCCTCTCGATACACTCATCTGCTTGAGTTTTTTTGTTCTGCTCCCACTTTTTCCATCTCTTTCAGTTTTCTGTATAAAACATTTTGGCCTCTCTGCTTTACTGATTTGGACTCAGACCACGTGGTTTTATGTAATAAAAAAAAATCTGCGAGAGAAAAAGTGGAGACTTACAGTGAAAATTAGTGAAAGTTTCGATATTTTATTATTTTGTGTACGACCCCAATTTCAGAAAAGTTTTGACGCTGTGTAAAATGTAAATAAATACAGAATGCAATAATTAGCAAATCTCATAAACCCGTATTTTATCTGCAATAGAACATAGAAAAGCTATTAAATGTTTAAACTGAGAACATGTAACATTTGTAGGAGGAAAAACAAGTTTATTTTGAAATTGATGGCTGAAACACGTCACAAAAAAATTTGGGACAGAGGCAACAAACAAGGAAGAGCTGGAAGAACATTTTGCAGCTAATTGGGTTAACAAAAAATAATAATAATTTAGGACAGGCATGTTTACCGTGGTTTAGCATTTTTATCTTCTTTTGACAACAGTCTGTGAATGTCTGGGGAACTGAGGAGGCCAGTTCCTGAAGTTTTGGGAGAGGAATGTTGTCCCATATGTGTCTGATACAGGATTCTAGTTGGTCAACAGTCCTGGGTCTTTTTTGATGTATTTTTCATTGAATGATGAGCAAATTGTTTTCAGTTGGTGAAAGGTCTAGACTGCAGAAAGGCCAGGTCAAATATGAAAGACCTTCCCCAAAAAAAGAGTTTTTCTGGATTGGAGCATATGTTGTATATGATGGAGCCTTTCCAAACCATCAGAGTGCTGATAACAAGCTGGAAGATCCCTCTCCTCTTTAGCCTGGAGAACATGGTGCCCATGGTTGGCAAAAATAATTTAGAATTTTTTATTTGTCTGACCACAGAATAGTTTTCCACTTTGCTATAGACTATTTTAAATGAGCTGCATTTTAAAGCTGCTTTATAACAATGTTCATTGTTAAAAGAGGTTTAGTAATAAAATTAAAAGAAGCACAATCTCCACAAGCAAACTGCATAAGCACATAGCAATCTTACGGTCAGGCTTCCACAAACCAATACACCATATACCGTATTTTTCGGACTATAAGCCGCTACTTTTTCCCACGTTTTGAACCCCGCAGCTTAAACAACGAAGCGGCTAATTTATGAATATTTCCTGGGTTTTTCCCGGTTTTACAAACTGCAAGCCAAAAAACTGAACCCCATAACATTAGACCAATGAAATTTCCGAACGGAAACGAAAACACACACTTCACCTGTGTTCTGAGCTGCACGGCTTCGGGAGAAAAACTTCACCGATGGTGATTTTTAAACTCACGACGATGCCAAAAGATAAACTCCCGAGAGAAATAGTTGTGAAAGGAAGGAGGAAGACAGTGAACAATGACTTTCTTGGTCGGCTACTGTTTAGATACAAGCCGTTGTAACGCGTTGAGTCTGGGTGAAGGGAGAGCTCGCTTCTGGCATGCTATTCCCATAATACCGCTAGTATGGAAATAATTATTATTATAATTACCGCTAACATATTTCACCCGTTAAAGCCTGTGTAACGTGTCTTTCGTTAAAGCCGGTGTAAAGTACATTAGTGTAGACAGTGGCTTATAGACAGGTGCGGCTTGTTTATGTTAAAAATAAAAATATTTGTAAAATTCAGTGGGCGCGGCTTATATATGGGTTCGCTTAATAGTCCGGAAATTACGGTAATGTATTCTTAATATATATGAGATGGTATCAAAAGGTTTTGAGACGGATGGTGTACTGGTGCGCTCCGACATTTGAGATTTCATCATCGACAGCAAATTAGAACAAAGAGCGAACGTAAAATTCTGCATGAAACTGGGCAAATCTGCCACAGAGACTTATGACATGACATTCCTTTGACATAAGGCGATGCTTTCAAGAGCGAAAGAACGTCGCTGGAAGATGACGAGGGATCAGGAAGACATTGGATGAGCTCAACCCTCAAAAAACCATTCGGCAACTCGTGCATGATGTTCGACGGAGAAGAATCCACATGATCTCACTTCCGTACTCACCGTACTCAGATTTGCAGACTTTGCCCTCTTCTTGAAGATCCTGTTCCCCATTTTGACACCGTTGAGAAGATCAGAAGGAGCTTGACATGCTTTAAAAAGAAGACTTCCAGGAAACATTAAAGAAAAACTCAGGGGGCGCTGTATTGCTGTGCTGGGGGACTTTTTTGAAGGCAAGTCTCGAAACTTTTTGATGCCACCTCGTACATGAGATTGACTGTACAGGACATTGACTGTACTGTTCTGTTTGACCACAATATCAGTTATCACTATGACTACTGGACATGTCCTGCTGCCTGACGCAATCCTCATCCGCTATAGAAAGCATACGAGGAGGGCATACGAGTGCATGTTTGAGCAAACATCAGCGTTGACTCTTTTCCAGAATTCACAAAGTACTGTAAGGAAAAACAGAGAACTCACAGAGGCTTGGGGATGAATTCCTGCATAGGTCAGCTTCAAACAAGAAGACTTTCACTGAGGGAAAAACACAAACCAGTTGCATTCATGAAGTTGTATCATAATTTCATCTAATGCTTTACTGCAACCAAACTTTTGTGGACACAACCATAAGATTGGTATGTGCCTCTTTTTGAGCATCCAATTCCACATTTAGTCTCCATTTGCTCGTATAATAACCTCCACTCTTTTAAGATGTTCCACTAGATTTTGGAATGAGTTTGTGGAGATTTGTGGAGCTTAAGTTCAGAGCTCTATAGCAGGAGATCTTCCACTTCAACCCATATAAAGCGGAACTTTAAGTGCCTTCATGCACAGGGTTGTGCATAGTCATGCTGGAACAGGTTTTGAGTCTTCTAGTTGAAGTAAAAGGAAAAACTCCTGCTACAGCATCCAAAGACGTCCGATATAATTGTGTGCCTCCAGCTCTGTGGTAACAGTTTGGGGAAGAACAACATCTGCGTGGAAAAAAGTAAAAAGTGAAAGTAATTTATTTCTCCTCCTCGTTTGTAAAACACGTCTGGATGATGAAATTTATGATTAATAACTGTTAGATTTTTTACTCACAAAAAGTAGTTTAATAAAATAAATTAGCATCTACGCTACCTAGTTAACCCACAGCTCATTAGCATATAATGAGTACTATATATATAAACCTGTGCAGATTTATTTGATTGGTTGTTTGTTTGATTATTATTGCCTATAGTTATATTAATCATGTTCACTTTACTGCTTCCAAAATGATGCCAATAAAATCAGTAATTATTTTATCTGGTTAGAAAAACTTCGCTCAGAAAGCGTCAGTCAGCTGATTATGACTAATTTGCATATTCATGACTTTGACACAGTCATTTACATATCAAATACTTTTTCGTGTGTTTTAGCAGAGCAGATGGCATCGAAAGAAATGGTGATCAGTGATTAATTGATTGGATAGTGAGAAAATGTTATTATTGATTGTTTAGTGGGAAGATTATCATTGGTGGGAGGAATGCTGATCAGTGATTGGTAGAACAAATGGTGATTATTGATTGACTAGTGGGAAGAATGGTGATTATTGATTAATTGCTGGAAGAAATGCTGATCAGTGATTATTGTAAAAATTGTTAATTATCATTGATTGGATGGTTGGAAGAATGGTGATCATTGATTAAATGGTGGGATGACTGGTGATCACTGATTGGTTGGTGGAAAAAATTGTGAAAAGTGATTGCTGGAAAAATGGCAAAAATTGATTGGTTGGTGTAAAAATGATCTTTGACTGGTTGTTGGAAAAAAGGTGACCATTGGTTGGTGGGAAGAACTGGTGATCAGTGATTGATTGCTGGAAAAATTGTGATCATTGATCAATTGCTGGAAGAAATGCTGATCAGTGATTATTGTAAAAATTTTTAATTATCATTGATTGGATGCTTGGAAGAATGGTGATTATTGATTAATTGGTGGGAGGAATAGTGATCAGTGATTAATTGGTGGGATGACTGGTGATCATTGATTAATTGGTGGGAGGAATAGTGATCAGTGATTAATTGGTGGGATGACTGGTGATCAGTGATTAATTGGTGGGAGGAATGGTGATCAGTGATTAATTGGTGGGAGGAATGGTGATCAGTGATTAATTGGTGGGAGGAATGGTGATCAGTGATTAATTGGTGGGATGACTGGTGATCAGTGATTAATTGGTGGGATGACTGGTGATCAGTGATTAATTGGTGGGAGGAATGGTGATCAGTGATTAATTGGTGGGATGACTGGTGATCAGTGATTAATTGGTGGGATGACTGGTGATCAGTGATTAATTGGTGGGAGGAATGGTGATCATTGATTAATTGGTGGGAGGAATGGTGATCAGTGATTAATTGGTGGGAGGAATGGTGATCAGTGATTAATTGGTGGGAGGAATGGTGATCAGTGATTAATTGGTGGGATGACTGATGATCAGTGATTAATTGTTGGGAGGAATGGTGATCCGTGATTAATTGGTGGGATGACTGGTGATCAGTGATTAATTGGTGGGATGACTGGGGATCAGTGATTAATTGGTGGGAGGAATGGTGATCAGTGATTAATTGGTGGGAGGAATGGTGATCAGTGATTAATTGGTGGGATGACTGATGATCAGTGATTAATTGTTGGGAGGAATGGTGATCAGTGATTAATTGGTGGGATGACTGGTGATCAGTGATTAATTGGTGGGATGACTGGGGATCAGTGATTAATTGGTGGGAGGAATGGTGATCAGTGATTGATTATTTTCATTCATACTGAAATACTGATGAGTGACTGGTTGGTGGAAAGAATGATGATCAGTTATGGTTGCTGGATAAAATAGTGATTAATGAATTTTTGCTGAAAAAAAATAGTGATCAGTGATCAATTGCAGTTATTGAATTCCATTGTGACTGAACATTAGGCTAAATTCAGCCTAAATTTTGATTCTCATTAGAAGAGGTTATTTAAAAAATAAAATGAATAAACTGGGCTGAAATGAAAGTCACTGTATATTTATTGGCGTCTGTACAGTCTGTGTAACTTGGAGTTAGATTCTGTGCAGTCGAGAGCATTGAAAACAGTAGATACGCTGTCAGACATCCATATTGGGCATATTAGACACGTTCTTTTTTCATGCCAGGGGCATGCACAGTAGCAGATTAATCTAATTATGTAATGAGATAGATAAAGAGCTCTTGGTTAACCTGTGCTCCATACTTTATAATATAGATAGAAAAGCTAGTGAAGCGCCACGTTCATGGAGTGTTCAGAAATCTGTAATGTAGCGTACAGCCTGTCCTGCGTATCACTAATATCAGCATGTAAATGTTTCTGTGCAAGCAGCATGATGGAAAAAGTGGGATGTGTTTTTTTTTCTATACATGTGGCTCGAATTACGACGCAATCCCCAACAAACTGTAAAACAATCTGGCATCATCTAAACAACGATATGGTTCTGATGGTGTTTACACCCAAAACTTAAAATACTAAGCTACATGATGTAATGAATGAACCTGTCAGCTCCACTTTTAGTTCAAAACTCAAGGTTTTGCGCCAGAACCAGCTACATTTTATGGATTGATGCCAGCAACGAACGGAGCTAATTATTCCTGGATGTAGTCCAATTCTAATTTATATTTCATGGTCAGAATTGATTGTTCCTGCTGAGATGTTACTGACCTTTGAAGTGAGGTTCCTTTCAGGGCGTGTGATGTATCGTTGAAGACGAGGCTCTTGATTTGATCCATGAGATTGAATAAGAGTTTAATCAAATGCACGTTTCCTTTTTTTTTCAGGAGTCTACACATATACATATAAAGTGCTGCATGCTGTTAGGTGAGAGACACAATAGTGAGCTACATACAGAACACAGAGCAACATCACACAACACAGAGCTACATACAGAACACAGAGCTACATACAGAACACAGAGCTACATAACACAACACAGAGCTACATACAGAACACAGAGCTACATCACACAACATAGAGCTACATACAGAACACAGAGCTACATCACACAACATAGAGCTACATACAGAACACAGAGCTACATACAGAACACAGAGCTACATAACACAACATAGAGCTACATACAGAACACAGAGCTACATCACACAACATAGAGCTACATACAGAACACAGAGCTACATACAGAACACAGAGCTACATAACACAACACAGAGCTACATACAGAACACAGAGCTACATCACACAACATAGAGCTACATACAGAACACAGAGCTACATCACACAACATAGAGCTACATACAGAACACAGAGCTACATACAGAACACAGAGCTACATAACACAACATAGAGCTACATACAGAACACAGAGCTACATCACACAACATAGAGCTACATACAGAACACAGAGCAACATCACACAACATAGAGCTACATACAGAACACAGAGCAACATCACACAACAGAGAGCTACATACAGAACATAGAGCTACATCACAAAACATAGAGCTACATACAGAACACAGAGCTACATACAGAACACAGAGCAACATCACACAACACAGAGCTACACACAGAACACAGAGCTACATCACACAACACAGAGCTACATACAGAACACAGAGCTACATACAGAACACAGAGCTACATCACACAACATAGAGCTACACACAGAACACAGAGCTACATCACACAACACAGAGCTACATACAGAACACAGAGCTACATACAGAACACAGAGCAACATCACACAACACAGAGCTACACACAGAACACAGAGCTACATCACACAACACAGAGCTACATACAGAACACAGAGCTACATACAGAACACAGAGCTACATCACACAACATAGAGCTACATACAGAACACAGAGCTACATCACACAACACAGAGCTACATACAGAACACAGAGCTACATCACACAACATAGAGCTACATACAGAACACAGAGCTACATCACACAACACAGAGCTACATACAGAACACAGAGCTACATCACACAACATAGAGCTACATACAGAACACAGAGCTCCATCACACAACATAGAGCTACATACAGAACACAGAGCTACATCACACAACACAGAGCTACATACAGAGCACAGAGCTACATCACACAACATAGAGCTACATACAGAACACAGAGCTACATCACACAACACAGAGCTACATACAGAACACAGAGCTACATCACACAACATAGAGCTACATACAGAACACAGAGCTACATCACACAACATAGAGCTACATCACAAAACATAGAGCTACATACAGAACACAGAGCTACATACAGAACACAGAGCTACATACAGAACACAGAGCTACATACAGAACACAGAGCTGGGGTCTGAGCACTGAAACCCTGGACCACAGAGGATTAATGGCCTTGCTCGAAGGCTCAAGAGTAGTAGCTTGGTGATACTGAGGCTTGAACTCCTGATCTTCTGATTAGAAACCCAGAGCCTTATCCACTTAGCAAATACAGTAAATAAAATGTAAAAATGGCACACTTTAAGTCAGAAAACATTTTGTGTTTTTTTTTATGATCTCCAGCAGTGGAGGTCTGCAATAATAATTATTATAATTCCAGTATAATTATTATTTATTGTTATTGAATAAAAAGTTATTTTTTATAATTTTTTTATAATTGACCATCAAACTGCAAAAATGTTAAATATGGCATATACTTTATACATTCCAAGATCCAAGGCTTGTCCAAGGCTCACAGGTTTTCATATCAGGACACACGTTTCACACGTCAGTGCCGGGTACAGCTTTTTCCGAAAACGTCCTGATGCACAGTGACGGCATGCACAAGATCGCACCTACTGGAATGCGAACAGTTTGGCAAGTCGTGGCGAAGCCAAAATTCGGAAGGATCAAACTGTCTGTGTGAGATCCTGCACTTGACGGGTATGAGCTGTGCTTTCAGGTGGGCAGGTTCTTGGGTCCATGCCCAGGCAGGAAGTCAGAAAAGTTCAGAAACAAAAGCTGCACTATGATGGCTTTCTGGCATGCAGAACTCAAACGGAGGAGAAGGCTTTTGAGACGTCTGTCTAACATTGTGTTCCTGCTGATGTTGATAAGACCTGGTGATGAAGGTGGACACATCGATAGTCCAGAAGCCTGGGACAAGATCTTCACTCCATTAATAGACTTGTTTGAGTTTTTGTAAAGCTGCTTAACTAGATAACTAAGTCACTAGTTTAGTCTAGTCTCATTAACTAAGTTTCCTGATTATGCTGTACACATAAGATTGCAAAATTCCAGAAATTTTCAAGACTGGAAATGTTCCATGTAAATTAATGGGAATTAATGGGAATAAACTGGGAATTTACAAAATTTTAAATGCACTGTACTTTCCTCCATTACATGACACATAATTTCTTGGTGGTTAATCATCAAGATGGGCAAGCCAAAAAATGCCCATATTGAGGAGTTTTCACTTTCAATATTACATACATTTATGTTATGAAACCTCATCTTGCTGTGTGTAAACTATTGTGCAACAATTAAATAAAAAATATTTTTTTTAACTCTGTAATGCACGTTATCTTATAACCAAGCTAAATCTTTACATTTTTTGTTTGTATATAATACAATATAGTTTATAATCTTCTTTTTCTTCTTCTTTCAACTGCTCCCATTAGGGGTCTCCACAGCGGATCATCTGTCTCCATTCCCCCCTGTCCTCTACATCTGTCTCTTTCAAACCAACTACCTGCATGTCTTCCCTCACCACATCCATAAACCTCCTCCTTGGCCTTCCTCTTTTCCTCCTTCCTGGTTCTCCATCCTCAGCATTCTCCTACCGATATACCCCATGTCCTCCTCTGCACAAGTCCAAACCATCTCAATTGTCCCTAAAACATTCTACATGCACTGTCCCTCTTATAAACTCATTTCTAATCCTGTCCATCATCGTTATTCCCAATTAAAATCTCATAACTTCCCTACATTTCCAATTAAATCCCATAAATTCACATAAATTCCTTGTAGGTTTACAACTTGGAATATGAACATTGTCCCAAAGCAGCATTACAGAGATAAAATATGTTTTTATAACATTTGTTTAATCCCTTACAAATGTATTCCTAATCTGTAATCCATTGGCGACTGTGGCGAAGAAAAACTCCCTGAGACATCATGATAAATAAACCATTAAGAAATACCAGACTCCAAACCCGAACCCGTCAGTCTCACAAAATGTCCATTCATTACATTTCCATTATTGTTGAGGTGCTGTTCAGTGATAGGTGCTGAAATGCAGAACTGTTCATGCAAACCGGTGGTCCTGATCCATTGTAGTAAACCGTTGATATTAATCATAGTCCAAATCCATCCTCAAAGTTTTTGACTTGCTCAGTATCTTTATGAATCTTCAGGCTGTTGATGTGGAACCATCCTCGCACAGAGTGTCTCCAATTGAAGCGAACTCCATCCAGAGGAAGGGCGTCAGGATGAATCAGGCAGATCGGAGAAGAAAGGGACAGGAACACTGGTCAGTGGTAGCTCAGAAGTATGTCTAACTCGACAGAGAGAAAGAGTAGAGAGGCAACAGGGGGAAAAAAATGGATTGTTTAGCATGCTGATTGTTTCATAAATGTTTAAAGACACTGCAAATTGTGATCAGGGTGTAAGTAGGGACTCCAGCAAGACTTAAATGGAAAGCCAGAAGGTAACACAGACATCCCACAGAAAGGATCTCTGGGATATGAGACGCCCGTCACACCACTATCAATAAACTGTGTAATATTTATACAAAAATTTCAATTCACCAAAACACTCTATATCCATGATCCCCCAGATCTGCTCCTTTACCTCAGAAACACCTACTGACTAAAGGCTTGACTTAACAAATGTGTTTCCATGTATCTTATTTATACAACTGAGCAGCTATGGGGTTAAGAGCCCTACTCAGGGGCACAGGATTGGCAGATTGGTGTGACTGTGATTCGAACTTGTAATTTTCAGATCCAGAGTCTAATGCCTTAACTGCTAAACTACCACCTCCGTGATGGTAAGGCTGTTCCATAACTGTGAGTTGTTGTAAGAGAACGCTATGCCCCCTGTGGTAGTCTTTATTATTGTAGATACCAACACCTAAGCCTGCACCTAATTGAATTAGGCATGGTGGACCATAATGGATAAAATTTTCGCTCAGATAAAGTGGCTCGAGATCATTCATGTCAATAGTCAGTCGTTATGCATGACACCTGATGACAGTGGTGGACAGAACTACAGACCAGAGGCTTGACAAAAGGCTACGTCTACACTAATCCGGATAAATTTGAAAAAGCTCCTCGTTTCACAAAAGTTGCTAATAGTATTAATGGTGACATTGCCTAAACAAGTGTGTTTTCCGCCTAGATTTAAACACTGATACTGTGTCTGAGTCCCAAACACTAGTTGAAAGGCTTTTCCATAACTGTGGAACCCTGCTGTAGTCTCCATTATTGTAGTTAAAAAGAAATATCCTGCACCTTTAGATCGAAGTAGGCATTAGGGATCATAATGGAGCAAGATTCTGTGGTGCGAGACCATTAATTGCTTTATACATCAGTATTTGTTTATGACACCTGGTGACGGAGGTGGTGGACACATCATCCAGGAGCCTGGGACAAGATCATTACACAAGGAATGAACCTGTGTTAAGGCACTAGTTTCAGTTCAGTCTCATTAATTAGGTTTTGTGATGATGCTGTACACATTTTATATACAGACACCATGTCACATTTATCATCTTCTGATTAGAAGCTCACATCATCAAGCACTAGAAGTAAAGATATTAGAGCAGTACCACAAAAGAAGAGAAAACCACATCTGCAATACACCTTCATGAGGTTTACAGATAAACCAGTATAGGATTTTTGCTAAATGTGTAAAAAGTTAAATTGACACGTCTGCAGCGTTTCCTGTCCGTGTCTGATTTTTCCCAGCACAGAGCCCCATTCCGTCGCTGTTTTTCCAGCCAGGAATGTTTACATGATTTTCACTGTTTTGTTGTAGAGTAAGACGTTGTGGTTGTTCTGCATTACCGTACACGTTTCTTTCGTAACCATCGACACGCCAGGGTTGTCAAAATGTTTATCTGCAGGATTTTGTTTACCACGCGAAGACACAAATCGCCTCTCAGACAACGTTTTTGCGACTGTATCGAATGTCCTCGTTTCCAAAGCGCGATCGCATGGAGCCTAGATGTAATTACGCAAAACCTGGCGAACGAGATGAGATAATTAGCTTAGAAAGCTGCGTTTCCAGTACACCTAATTGCCGGTCATGCTAACTAAACTTTATTCCTCGTTGTCTATTCTTTGCGCAATTCAATACGAAGACATCACGAGGAAACGTTTACGTGTCGTAGTCGACTGCGCAAAACGCTTGTTTAGGTAAAACACCCCGTCGGGTTTTTGATAATCCGAGATAACGCGATGAATCGGATGTAGAAAGGTTTGGCCCGTCTAAACTAAGAGCGTTATCTCATGCTGCAGGCCTGATCCTGATCAGCATGCCGTCACGGGCTATGAACAGCTGGAATAGGTGAAATCTAAATAAACAGATATTTTCTCTGAAATATAAATCTGTAGCATCTGTCTGATGAGTGAGGCTCTGTGTTCCATAAGGATCCGTTATAGGATTTTTGCTTGTCCTCTTATACGTTGCCACTGGGTAGAATTGTGTAAATTCTAGAAAATAGCAGTGGAAAATGAAACAATGATAATCCAGGTATTACACAGGAGACCTTATCGGAGAGCAGGGAGCTCAAAAAAGATCAGTTCAGCCATATTTATCTGTCGTTACGTGATTATCGGACACGTCTCGTGTGCTTTTATTATCTTTGAGCTCTGTTTTGCAGTCTGATGAGTACGAAGACGGGCTTAGCATCGATTAAATTACTTGGTGCGATCCATCACGAGCTCCTGGAAAGGAGCAGTGGAAGAACCGGAAAGCAAAGCGATTCGGTCTGAATGGCCTCCAGAGAAAACAGTTTGAGCGCCGTGTCCCCGATAAGAAGTCCGAGATCTGTTTGCCAAACAGAAACCTACGAATAAGATAACAGACCTTTAAACGTTTTGTGATTCTTTTCTTTGGACTCTTTTGCTGTGCTGATAGTTTCAAATACAACCCCCATTTCCACTCTATTAAAGATAAAGGCGGTGAGTAGGTAGAGCTGCTCCTGCAGGAGGATTTCGTTCAGATCTTTTACAACCTTAACCACGCACTGAGAGATGAATAGGTACCGGGTTTGCCCCACCACTCCGATGTCTTCTGCCAAGTCCACTCTGCTTCCTCCATGAATACTCGGGCTGAAGTTTCTAGCCTGCCAGGCCTTACACCAAACATCCTGCCAAGCCTTGATGAGACATCATGCATTCCAGGAGAAACATTCTGCCCCAAAACAAAAAAAATGGATGTGGGTTATAAATATTCAAACAGAGCATGCTGAAACGGAGCACCATCAACTCAAGTTGTCTTGATTTACAGTACAGATAAACCCTATTTAGTCTACTCAGTGAGCCTCAAACGTATTAGTGGGATGTAATGTCCATAAATATAAGCTCTTCAGAATTCTTCTGATGCTCCACAATACTGGATTCTCCAGTAAACAGCACCACTGAGAACATTTCTTTTTCTCATTAACATTTCTGTTTATATCAGAAAAATCCAAACAGAACAAAACAGGACTGTAAATTAGGTTTGACCTCGAATATTCGAAGACGTCTTTGCAGACGTGTTATAGAACCAGGATCATGCCGTTTTGGTTATATTGGGATTCTCAATGTCTGATTTCATATTCAAACACCGGTTTCCTCACAATCTCTCACACTTCACCGTATGTACATTACTGACCTGTCATATACTTCATTCATACACTTGTTTATTTCCCTCAGTCTGTACAAGTGCTCTGAATTACAGAACTATCACTAAGCACCAGTGTTTATTTATGTTATGCTGCAATCACAAAAATATCGGGACACCAGAGATCCTACATCCATGAGTGGAAAGTTGAGACGATACCACATGATCACTGTGAGACCTGTATGTGTCTCGGATTTCTTTTCAAGTTGATCAAAAGTATTATTGTTCTAAACTCAAAAAATACAGATACATTCTATTACCAAAAATATTGGGACACCTGACTTTTCCAGACATCTGTGATTCTTCCCCCAACTTTTAGCACGAAGTCAAAGGTACACACTAGTACTAGTCTTTGGATGCGCTAGAATGAAATTCTCTCTTCACTTGAACTAGGAGAAACAAATGACGTTAGTGCACAAAGCCAGGTAAATGAAGACACATGGAGTTGTTGTAGAGCTCCAACCCTATTGAACATGAATGAGTGTGAACGCTGACTGTCATTTCAAGACTCGAGTACTGCAGCTCTCTGCTGGCAGGTCTTCTCCTAAACGCTATTCGTCCACTGCTGCGCTCCCTTAACTGGCTTCCAGTAGCTGCACGTATCAGATTCAAAACACTGATGCTTGCCTACAAGGCCAACAATGGATCAGCACCATCTTACCTCAGTGACCTCATCACATCTCGCACTGCACCACGCTGTCTGAGATCCTCCAGCACTGCTCCACTGGTACCTCCTTCTCTCAGAATGAGAGGTAAGTACACTTCAAGGCTCTTCTCTGTTCTGGCACCGAGTTGGTGGAATGAACTGCCCCTAGATGTCCGTACAGCAGAGACCCTGACTATCTTCAAGCCACGACTGAAGACCTACCTCTTCCTGAAACACTTAAATTAGCACTTTCCAAGTTTGTAGAATTCAAAAGTTATATTTATATTAAGTTTGTAATCTTGAGTACCAGTGTAGATTTATTCATTGCTAGAGACTCACAGCACTTTTGTACCTCACTCTGGATAAGGTAATGTCGCTCTAGATGTAAATGTAAATGTAACACCCATGTAGCTGCATAAATCTCACACAAATCTCCACAAAATCTAGTGGAACATCTTCCCAGAAGAGTGGAGGTTATTATTAGAGCAAATATGGGCTCTACATGTGGATTAAGACATTCAAAAAGTAGCACACAGCAATGCTCGGGTGTCCACAAGCTTATTGGCAATCTGTATCGTTACAATTATTCAGTGTAGGCAGTGCACGGATGCAGACTTTATAACGTGTATACGTAAGTCATGAATGTGTGCGAGGAGGCTGCTACCTCGGCGCACTCGTCCTCTCGCCGAGCCAAACCACATTCCTGCAGCAGCTGCCATCACCGCCATCTGCAGCGTTGACGCTGTTCCACTGCTCTCGGCTGAAGAATTTATTTAACTTTCGCTTTAGAAATATTAGCCGCAAAAACATGGGCTCTGAGGTTTGCGTCTGCCTTCCTCTTCATCTCCCCCTCTTTCACATTCGGGTCATTATGCACAGTGGTTTTGGGGCCTTCTGATTTGTGATGTTTTTTCTGCCGTTCTCTTGCGGAAGGCTGCGTGTGCCCTGGCATGGCCTGAGATGGCTGCTTCAAACCGACACGAATGCCAGGTTTCTCTAAACACACATTCACATCTAATATTCGTTTATATACATATATATTGGCATAAACGTTAACGATGAGATGAATGTCCCTTTTAACATACTTGCATGGGTATATTTCTATAGAATTATTTGGATTATTAGCTATTCTTTTATTATTTAGAAAGTGACCAATTACTTGTGACGGATATTTTGTATGTAGATCGATTTCTCCTCTGTTTCTCGAGCGCGAATATGACGTTTCACAATTTGTAATGCTGGAAACAAGTGGTGTAAATTAAACGCAGAAATGCACACGTGTACAAGAAACAAAGTTCTAAGATTTATAAGCAGAGACAATTTCCCACTTTTTATATATCCTGAATGACAGATGTCTTGTCCAATGAGGTTCAACGTACCTGCGCAACTGGCAATAAACTCGAAAACTGGCCGTCATATAGAATACAGATTAACATGGAAGAGGTAGAGCTGCATCTTCCTGCAGACAGAACAGGAATCGAACGTATGGTTTTGATTTAATCTTTTTTATTTTTGCACTACAATGTGTGTGTAAGGGCCATGTTTGGAAGTCAGAAGGCACTTACCGTATTTTTCGGACTATAAGCCGCTACTTTTTTTCCACGTTTTGAACCCCACGGCTTAAACAACGAAGCAGCTAAAATTTGGATTTACCCTGGGTTTTTCCCGGTTTCACAAACTTCGAACTAAAAAACTGAACCCCATAACATTAGACCAATGAAAAAACGCACCTCACCTGTGCGCTGCACGGCATCGGGAGAAAAAACTTTCACGGAAGGAGGAAGACAGTGAACAATGACTTTCTTGGTCGGCTACTGTTTAGATACAAGCCGTTGTAGCATGTTGAGTCTGGGTGAAGGGAGAGCTCGCTAACTCCAGTTACAACAGAAATCATATAAGCACAGACAGGTTTCCAAAACTCGTGCTTTTTTATTTTTCTTGGCAACAGCGTTACGGGTTAGTCAAAGAAACTTAGAACAGAGCATCAGAAAATAATAAGGACATATTCCTCAGTCTTGCACACACAGTAATACCGGAAAAAATGCGGCGGCAGGCTATTTCCAAAATACCGCTATGCTCTTAAAGGAAGCGCAACATATTTCACCCGTTACACCGTGTAACAGACACTGTCTTTCAACAAAAAGCCTGTGTAAAGTTCATTAGTTTCAGTGTAGACATGAAACTGCGGCTTATACACAGGTGCGGCTTATTTATGTTTAAAATAAAAAATATTTGTCAAATTCATTGGGTGCGGCTTATATATGAGTGCGCTTTATAGTCCGGAAATTACAGTAAATAAATTGATGATTTGCTGTCTGTCTGAACTAAAGAATAAAAATATGAACTTTTTGTACCATATTGAATTTATTTTATTGAGTTTTATGTTGAAATAATAATATTTATTGATAACAATATAATTATTCATTATAAAATGACCTGAGTAGCATTACTTTAGCTTGTTTATTGGATGAAGTTCCTCTGATGTCAAAAAAGGCGGAGTTAAAGACACCAGATTTAGCCAATGAAAGTAAAGAATAGGGGAATGACACTTTAACCAATAAACAAGCAGAGAAACTACGCATAGGCTTCGCTACTACAGAACTGTATTCTGAACAGTACACGTACTCTCTATACATGTGATACAGTGAACTGTATTTGTACGAATTTACACAAAATTCTCGCTTTATTCTTGCAAATGTTTTCTGTATGTTTAAATTGTGTTGGAGGATGATTTACGGCTTTAACCATTTTTTTGGGGTGGCGTCCGTTTATTGCGGTTTTTCGTTTATCGTGGGTGGTTCTGGAACGTAACCACCATATATACATATCATATGTTTTCATATACATATAAATATCATTCAGAACTACTGGATGAAGGAGTCGAGACGGCATAAATATACAGGTTTTCTTTATAAATATACATTTTTCACCCAAACGCAGATAGCATCTAGAACAAGATAGCAAATGATAGAAGAAAGGCTTTCCAGCCTACAAAAATACATCCATGATTTTATGACTCGAGGTGATGACTTCTAGCTGGACACTGACCGGCGTGGACGAGGTAAGCTCAGGACAGACCCATCTCTCAGCCCCCCTACACCGAAACCCCCCCACCACTGAACCTCTGAAATACATTCTTGCATGAGAGTTATGCTTTCTCTGTGTTTGCCTTGGTCAAAGCAACATCCTTTATTTTCTGACGGATTGAACGGCAACGTTGATCAAACACAGTTGGACAGCGAGAGCTTATCACTCCATCTAAAGAAAGCCGTTCCGTGTCCACGCTTTGCTTTGTTTTTAATCCTCGGAAAAGCCAGTGTCTAGGAAACAGTCACGCGAATGTTCACATTTGTACCTTTGGTTTGGTGGATTTAGTTTTCACAAAGTGGAAATCCTACTGTAATGGCTGTCTCGTGTCAATTAATTGAGAAGTGATTCGTTCCCGAGCTCCCGATCACTAAATCTACAGATTCAAAAGCAATGTCCTTCAAAATGCTCATATAATTGCTTAATATATAGCAATTAAATATTGGATATGTACTTTTTATGAAGCCATCCATAAAAGCCATCTTCTTCTTATAAAGATCTACAGGATTAAAAACGTATTGGGACACCTGACTTTACCAGCAATATGCATTTCTTCTCCAAAGTTTTAGCACAAATTTGGATCCCAACAATTGTCTTTGGTTGTGGAACCATGACATTTTTTCCTTCACTTGAACTACGAGACTCAAACCTGTTCCAGCATGACAATGAACAATCCTGTGCACAAAGCCAGCTCAGTGAAGATCTGGGTTGGAGTGGAAGATCTCCTGCTATAGAACCCTAACCCAATTCAACATGCATTGAAGTGACCCCAGGCCTCCTCGACTCACCTACATCACTACCTTAACGTATACCCTTGTAGCTGAAAGAGCAACATCTGCCCAGAAGAATGGAGATCATTATAACAGTCAAATGGAGACTAAACTTTGGAATGGGACATTTAACAAGAAGCACATAGCAATCTAATGGTCAGGTGTCCACATACTTTTGTCCCTATATTGGATACTAGCAATGGCTAATGGCAGGGAGGGGCAGTAATTTTTTTTGTTTTGTTTATTATTGATGAAAATCGCTTCATAATGTTTATCAAAATACTTTATTGTTTTGTATTTTCATAGTTTTACTGTAAAATACTTTGTTAAAGCTTCTACATGATGACATCACAAAAACATGGCCTCTGATTGGTGCCTACTCAGTATTTTGCGCAGACTCGTTGAGATCAGAAACGAAAATTGATCCGTATGGAAGAAGGTGGTGAAGGTCAGCTGTCAGGTTTATTGTGTGACTCGGCCTGAGAAAAGCTGCTGCTAGCAAACATTGTTTACTAAATCAACCGAGTCGGTGTGATGGTGAAGGAACGGATCAAACAGACGATTTTTAGTTTTTTAAAAATACAAAAATACAGTAGTTTATTTTCATACAATTAAAGTTAAGAAATTTGGTATTTTATTTTAAAATGCATTCTGATGTGCATACAAGAGACAGAACCAGGGGAGAACAGGGGACAGAGAGAGACAGAGAGAGACAGAAACAGTAGAGGGGAAAAGGAGAGAGAGAAAGAGAGAGAGAGAGAGAGAGAGAGAGAGAGAGAGAGAGAGAGAGAGAGAGAGAGAGAGAGAGAACCAGTAGAGGGGAAAAGGAGAAAGAGAGAGAGAGAGAGAGAGAGAGAGAGAGAGAGAGAGAGAGAGAGAGAGAGAGAGAGAGAGAGAGCCAGTAGAAGGAAAAGAAGAACTAAACAAAGAGAAACTTGGTTTAACAGAGGGCAAAATGGAAACATTAGAAGAATAAAACAGAGCCAGGCTGAGAGAGACAGAACCAAAGCATGAAGGAGAAATGGAGTAGAAGAGAAGAAAGAGACAGGTGGAGACAGAGTAGAACTGAGAAACATAACTAAGGAGAGATGGATGGAAACAAAGCAATAGAGAGACAGAATGCTGTAGAAGGCAAAGACGAGGCAGACCAGTGGGAACAGAGTAAAAACTCTAGACAGCCATCAAGAAAGTAGAGGAGAGAGAGAGAGAGAGAGAGAGAGAGAGAGAGAGAGAGAGAGAGAGAGAGAGAGAGAGAGAGAGATCCAAAAATTTGTCAGTCGTCATCTTGGTGGTGTGTTTGTGGTTATTATGTTGGAAAACTCCCCAGTTTCTGAAGGGAGGGCATCATGTTCTTAATTTTAATATTGTAATAACACTATTTATAAGTAAAAGTGCAATAATATATTTTTTATGAACTGGAAGTTTTTGGTACCAAAACAAATTCCTTATAAGTGAAAATATAGTTGGCAGTAAAACTCTTTCTGATTCGGATTCTAATAGTAATCTTGTGTTAGTTTGAATGTTTTTATTTGAAGAGGAATTCTCTTGTTTAGTAGCTCTGGTTTTAAGATCACACACAATTTAAGAAAAGCAAACTGTTAGAAATAAAAACAATTAACAAGAGAGGCTGAAGTTGACTAGACTAAATCGACCGTGGAATAAGTGTTTAAATGAGAATATTTTGAGACATTATGTTCTTTTCTAAAGACTAGATATCTTTTCGAAAAATCCTACCAAGTGGAATGAACTCACTGCACTGGCAGATCATTTGACTTGTTTCTAGTCTAAATCTTCTCAAATCATGCGTTTATTTCTAATATTTATATGGTTATTTGTTGCAGTTATGCTAAAGTGTCCTTGGCAGTGTCGAAATCCGCCCCAACATCGTCGTCTAGGCAGGACCCAGGTTTCTTTTGGGATGTGTGAGTAATGTGCACGAGGTCGCCCATTTAGGACTTTAATAAGTACGTCTGTGGAAGTCATCCATTAGAAATGTTCAAATCATACATCAGGCTTATTGTCTGTGACCCAGACGACGGCGGTTTTGCTCCATTAATCCGCATAAAGGATATTACAAATTTATGAAACGTTCATATTGGCATAAGATCAGTTCGGGGAACAAATTCCTCGTGTATGTTTGAACGGATCGGCGCTTGAGCAGCATGAGGTTCTCCATCAGCACGGGTCAGTTTCATAGGCTTGAGGGGGGAAAAAAACGTCTCCAGAAATCTCAGTATCTCTCAGTAATGTTTGCACGGCTCATAATCAACGCTCGGCTCGAGGAATGCGCGTCTCACAAACTGCACATGGCTCGCCGCTAAATAATGACCCGCTGGAGCATCGGCGCAGGCCAACTAATTATTCCAATATGGAGAAGACGGCAGATTTCATCATCACAAAGGAAATACCTACTCCTTTTGTTCTTCGTCTGTCGTCTTTCTTTCTGACGCATACTCGGATTTCTTTGCATGCTACAACGGTGGTCACGAGGTTGATCAGAAGTAGAGCATCGTCTTGACGGGATCCTGCTTCCCAGCTTGATGGCGCTGAGCTTCACGAGCGTTTCTCAGCAAACAAAGGGTTTCAGATTGGAAGGGAATAACCTGATGGAACATCGTTTAGGACTTGGTGGAAACATTTGCTCAGAGCAGGTTTCTGCTAGTCTACTTATAGGCAAGGAAAGAGAATGAAAGAGAGGAAAGAGTGCATGATGATAGGGTTCTATCATGCAGGATGGTGGCGGTTCCACTTGAGGATGTCATGAATACATCTTTTTATAAAATTCGTCAGGACTGATAGAACCATAAAGACGAACCAGTTTGCTATTGCAGAAATGTTCTATCAGACATCATCGAACATCTGGGGTAGTGGTGGCTCAAGGGGTTACTGAGCAGAAGGTCAGGTGTTCCAGCCCAAGCTCCACCAAGCTGCCACTGTGGGGCTCTTAAGCAAGGACCTTAACTCTCTCTGCTTTAGGATTTCCTGAAACATGGCTGATTCTGAGCTCTGAACCCAACTTCCTATCAAGCTGTATAGGTAAAGATCTTAGTGATGGAAGATCGTATCATTTTAGTGACTCAGTTCATTGACCCTCGTTCGTCAAAATGAACTAATCTTTTTTGTCATTTAGTTCATTTGGCTCCTTTGTTCCCTGGTGGTCTAGTGGTTATGATGCGGCGCTCTCACCGCTGCAGCCCGGGTTCGATCCCCAGTCTGGAAACCAACCCCAGCCACTCTTAGTGCCAGTCCCAAGCCCGGATAAATGGGGAGGGTTGCGTTAGGGAGGGCATCCAGCGTAAAAACATGTGCCAAATCAAACATGTGGATGATCCCTAATGGGAGAAGCCGAAAGAAAGTTTTAGTTAATTTGGTTCCTTTGATCAGAAATGATATTTATATACTATATAATAGTATATAAATAAAATATGACAAATAATGATAAACAGAATAAGTAGCTTCATCTCTCATATCTTCTGTTCCGTATCATTATTTCTTTTGTCACATGACTCCTATTATTATTACGACAATAATGTTAAGATTCAGCCAAAAAAAAAACCCTGAACTATTGCATTGTGATAAAAGAACGAATGACTCGGACCAGAGGACTCAGGAGATGAACTTCTCAACTCTGTTTCCTGTGTAATGCATTGTGTAGCATCTATAGGAGTCACGTCAAGAGGTAAAACTACTCAGTTCTGTTTCCTGTACATAACCTATGGAGAATTCACGATGCTTTGCTCATGCGCATCCGGTAGAAAATGAAGGAATCACTCTTTGAGACTCTCTGAATCACTTTAAAGACTCGTTCAAAACAAGCGACTCGTTCATGAACGACTCATCACTCATATATACATGGAGAAAGAAATTTGCTTTAATGTACATGAGACAAACACAAATCGACAAACTCTTCTGAACCCAAGACAACAAAAGTTTGTGGACACCTGACCATAAGATTAGTACTGTATGTGCTTCTTTTTTAACATCTCATTCCACATTAAATCCTCATTTGCTCCACACTTCTGGGAAGATGTTTCCACTGGATTGAGGTTGTGGAGATTTGTGCTCTTTCAGCCACAAAGGCACAAAGTGCAATCAGCCTTTCAGTTCATGCCAAAGATGTTCACTAGGCTTGAGGTCAGATCTCTATAGCAGATCTTCCACTCCAAGCCACGTACACCATATGTTCATGGAACTCGGCTCCAACTTTGTGTTAACAGTTTGGAGAAGAAGCACATATGGCTGGAAAAGTCAGGAGCCCCAATATTTTTGTTTATATAGTTTTACTTTTCATAATGACGACACTTTGAAGGCACATTTTATATTTATTCCAGATATTTAATATGGACCTTTCTGAGATTGTGTGCAACATGTCTTTAAGTTAAAGAGTTAATATGTCAGCACAAATTAATTTTAAGTGCGCATTTATGTAATTTTTTATTAATATATACATACATTTAAAATAAAAGGGAACATTTCATGCAATTAAATATTTTAATTGATTGACAGCCCTAATGTACTGTATATATACAAACTATATGAATGTGCTTTATGTAGATTTTGACAAATAAAAAAAAAACACGATTGTCTTGTATTCTTCATTTTTGGCCCTTTTATACAAAATGCTTAAACCAGTTGTCAGAATCTGTCAGGCTTAAATTTCTATTCAAATTTTTTCCTTGTAAATGCGTCTAGAATTGATAAATTGTGAAGCTGAATCTTGAATGTCACTAACGAAGGCGAGTTCACGGCATCAGACCAACCGATAAGCGACTAGTTCTTTAAAACGGGTCAAAGGTGAATCTTGTGAACCTTTAATTGATTGACAGGCAGAGAAACACAGAGTTACAATTTCTGAAAATAGATCCTGAAAACGATCGAACACTGAAACAGTACAGTAAAAGTGTGAATCCTGTCCGATCTCTTGCAGTCAACATCCTGCATACATTAACGTGTACGTTTGTGCTGATCCATAAATACCAAACAGAAGAAATTCAGCCTTGTGCTTTTGCAACCATTGTAACCCAAACCGTAGTTTACATCAGGAAACACTGAAACTCTGAAACCCTGAATCTCTGCACTGTCACATTTTGACAATTTTGTTTGTGGACAATGACAAAAGGACTTGTAACGATGGTAACGAGATGTTCATTGATACAAATATTTACTTTTGAGTAAGATTTTGAGAAAAGTCTTTTTCAAGAAATCCAATGTTTTGTGTTGTTTGTACAAATTGTTTTGAGAAATGCTGGTTTGCAAATATTAACAATGATTCGAGAAACGCTCCAAAGCAACTGAGAAAAACAAGAAATCGCTTTTATGATGTGCACAAGTGATGACGACGTGGATGCTGAACAAGTAGTTTCGAGAATTTCATATCTGATCTGAGAAACGCTACAGAAAACGAAATAGACTAAAAAAGCATTCATGGATGATGAGATAAAACAAATTAGATTTTTGTTGACCACAAAGCAATAGAGACCTCATTTTCGGGTTTTTTTTTTTCTTTTACATTTTTTGAACATCGCAATTATGATAGATGTCCGGCTATCTGCAACTCTCTGTTCTATCATCAATCGTGTGAAGCCGAACATCTATAAGTTGCAATCCATGACAGTGCTGCTCTCTGTCAAATTACTGCCAGATGTGGACTGATTAACATCATATGGACATGTGGAGAAAAAAAATAAAATAAAGAAAGACGAAAGGTGATTTCGGTAATTGAACACTGGCGCCTCGGACAAAAAGTTGATCTCCGAATCCCTGTGCATCCCGATTGCTGGTTGTAATGGCGTAATATCAGTATCCCACCCTTTGGATAGCAACCACTGGAATCGATTTCATAGACGTTCTGCTCACTGTTGGTTTGTTGGCGTTTGCCTTCAAAGCCATTGGTTACAGGATCCTTTGCATCTAGTAGTTACTAAGGTGGACCAATACACGGAATACACAGTACAAAGAGGCATCCAGGCAGCTGGCGTCTCTTTGGCACAGGATATTTGGTATGCTAGTTCCTGGGCTTTGTGCAGATTTTGTGGCAAGCCAAGCAGAATGGTAGAATCATTAAGTAAAGAGAAAGGGGCTGAAGGGCAAAAAAGAAGAAGGATTTACAAACCCAGTAGACTCTATATATATATATATATATATATATATATATATATATATATATATATATATATATATATATAGAGAGAGAGAGAGAGAGAGAGAGAGAGAGAGAGAGAGAGAGAGAGAAAGGGAAACCGTAGCCGGCTGTGCGTGTCGCATTTACATTATAAAAGTAAACTAGAACGTCCAAAAAGCTTCACACGTCTGAGCTGCTGCTGTCATCGGAGTTTAGGCAGCATGTAAACCATCGCTAATTATATCCTCTCTGTAAATAACACAATCCTGAAAAGCACAATAGTCCTCTTTAACCGAGCCTTTCTCATGTGGGCTGAAGGAAAACGGAGACTTGAGTGATTTGTTTGTTTAGCTGGTCAAGTAGCGAACTTTTTCTCCGTCCACACGCTCAGAGCGTAGACCGTATGGAGACATCACACAGTGCTTGTTTAGGGGTGGAATTAAAACCTTTGTCGTTAAAATGTTTACACAATTCTGTCTACCTGCTTGTTCCAATTTTACAATACCTGTCCGCTATGGTTATATTCACAAGGCACAATAAAATACCGTGCCGGTGCTACGGAGGTGGGCTACATTTCCGTGGCCCACCCAGAATACTATAATTTTTTGGGGAGGTGGTCGCTAAGTCATTGGTCTTTGGATCAGAAGGTCATGAGTTTCAATCCCAGCCTCACCAAGCTCCCTCTCCTAAACCCGTTAGCAGCAGCTCAGTTGTATGAATGAGATAAATGTGAGTCACTCTGTGAATCTGCCAAATGCCATAAATGTATTTGTTAAAACATGGTCGATGGGGTGTTTTTTTCCCCTCACAGTCTTATGGTTCCTGGTTTAAATCTGACCTCAGATCTATGTAGAGTTTTACGCATTTTCAGCAAAACGGCCTTTATTTGTCACATTAAGGTGGTCCCCAACTTACCATGGAGATGCCTTTTTGATGACCCCATCATAACTAAGTTTAGAAATGGTCTTGTCTACCCAGGAGTCTTAAGAAAATTTGATTTGTGGGTTTGCGAGTGGAGGGCAGTGGTAACGAGTGGTAAAAAGCACACCTGTATCTGATAAAACTAATCAGTGCACTCTGTTTCAGTGTCCAGCGACACCAATTAAAAGAGGAGAAACAAGAGAATAAACTGGGCTTTGAAACACCGAAAACACGGAAAACAAATACATGCTCACAAACCGAGACAACTGAATTCTGCCAAGCTCTGGCAAGAGTAATGCATCTCACAAGGCTGGAGATACTTACATCCTGGCAGCGTCCCAACTTAGCGTAAGCAATATGTTCGCCCGCCGTGCGAAACGTCAAATATTTGACACTTTGTGGTGTCGTCATTGCAAGTTTAAAAATTGTACTGTAAACCATCTTAACTAGGGAGTCATCTGTATACATTAAAGCACAGTGACATTTCAGTCATGGTACTGCACCCCTGGAGCAGAGGGGGTTAAGGTCCATGCTCAAGGGTCCAGCAGTGGCAGCCCAGTGGTGCTGGGGCCTGAACCCTCAAAAGTCTGATTGGTAAACCAGAGCCTAAACCTTTAAGGCTTCTTTCCATGTTCCCAATGTTCACTTAAATTGCATTTGAATTTTTCAGGTTTCACTCACTGTCTAAAAACAGGTAGGTGCAGGTAGGTGGATTGCCCACCCTAAGTTGCCCCTAGGTTACAGTTTCAGGACCTCTAGAGTTCACCTTTTATATCCAAGCACCACTATATCCATCATAACACATAATAATCCCAGTCTCATCAAACCCATTGGTATTCCTATGGAGTTGTCCCTATTCTTTGTTAATATAGTATCCTGCCACTCTTCTGGGAATTCTTTCCACTAGATTTTAGAGTGTTGATCTGGAGGTATCTGTCCTTCCAGCCATAAACCCATTAGTAAAGTCAGGTACTGATATCAGATGAGGATGCCTGGTGCAATAGAAGCACTCCAGTGTATACCAAAGGTGTTCAGGGAGCCAAAGGTGTTTAGACCAGAGTTCTGTGCAAGCCATCTCAAGATCACATCAATCTTATAAAATATCTTCATAGAGTAGATCAATAGTTACGATGTTGGACTTCTGTTCAGAAGCTTGTGAGTTCAAATCCCACCACCACTAAACCGCCACTGCCGGCTCCTTGAGCAAGGCCCTTTACCCTCAACCGCTCAGCAGTATGAATGAGATTATTGCAAGTTGCTATAATCAGGGAGTCTGATATATGGTTTTTTCCATATAGTATAGCTGTATATAACAGATGAACAGAATTTTTTATAAAATACTGAAATGCAGGGTGGTGCAGGGGAAAAGGAAATCTTGGGGCTAGATTTGTGTGAGATTTCATTCAGCCTCAAGGATACCTCATGCTAATACCTCATGCTAATACCTCATGCTAATATTTCATGTGTAAAAAATCAAAAAACATATTGGTTGAAGAGTCAGTTCTGATTCTTTTGTAATAATTTATAATAATCGGAATGATTAATTGTCAAGATTTGAATTAGTAATAGTCGTGTATATTCTTAAAAACCAACAAAAATTACATCTTCAAATGTTTATTCATCGTTCTGTGAAAGTAAACATAATTCCTGGGAAGGAGGGGGGACAGGAAACCAAAGAATAAATGAGATATTATGCATTTGGTCATTGGATAAACATCCAGTCTCTGAAGAAACCAAGGAACAAAAAATATATAACTTAACCATTGAAGAAATAAAAAAAAAAAAATTGTATGCTATCATCACCAGTCCATTTTTTTTTAATATTTTTTTTGCAGTCCATAATAATTTAAAGATGTTCCGAAGTATGAACGATGAACGCAACAATCGCCTTTTGTCCGTCATCATCTTTTCAAAAGCAAATATTGTCCAGGGGAATAATAATAATAATAAAAAAAACAAGTCCAAAAAAACCACGAAAAACTAATTACAGTACAAAAACTGGCAAATAAACGGGTTTAAAAAAAAGGATCCATTTTAGATGATGAATGTCTTCGCTTGGAACATCTTCCTTTCACCTTGGTCCAAAAAGTTCATTGTAGATTCAAAGCGTTGTAGAAATCCCTCCAGAAAGCAAAAGGGAGGATGTAGGCTTTCAAACGGTCTTCTGACTCAGAGCTGAGACACGCTTTACCAGCAGCATCGGTGAATAAACTGGAATGTTTCCTTTCACCAAAAAAAGAAAAGAAAAGAAAAGACAAGAAAAAGGCATGCATGTGTTCGCTGGATTGTGATTTCCATTTCTGAGCACCAGTGTCTGTAGAGTTCCAGGCTGTAAAACAGCACAGTTTAAACGATCTCGATCACGGGGATACAGTATGTGATGGAGTGTATGCAGCTTTTACAAAGAAATCTCTTTGGCATTTCTCACCATGAGCTCCGATGAGGTCTGCCGAACGTAAGACCAGAGGGCATGAAGGGAAAAAAGAAAAACATACACATGCAACAGTAACATAGGATCTACATGTACACCGTTCTGATATACACACAACCTTCATCTTATACTGCTGTCTTCTGTAAAGTGGCCCTGCGTCTGCATATATATATATATATATATATATATATATATATATATATATATATATATATATATGAGGAGATAAGTCCCATTATTCCCAAGGCAGTACTGCATGGTCTAAGTAAACAACGTCTTTACTATAACATAAATCACACCCCAAACTCACACACCCTCACAAACACCAAAAGTTTATACTTTAATTCAGTCTGAAACTGAAATAATACTGAAGTGGCGTTTCTTTTCAGAAGACCCAGTCTGTTAGAGACATAGCATAGTCTCGCATATGTCTATTTCTTACATCTTGTAAACATCATTTTCAGCCTTAATTCTCACCAGCTGCAGGTTTTCTGTAAAGCAGGCCAAGATTTCTGATTCTAAGCTGGAACATGTGAGAAGACAACACATTTATTACAATATAATACTGATAACAAGGTAAAGGTCCCTTCTGGTCACAATCCTCATTGTTTGAAAGAATGAAACCCGGCCAAGCATTGAAACTCTGGACTTTTCAGTTTCAGGATGTTAGATTTCTGTATTATGGAAATGATATGTGTATAGATGATAGTGATGGGAGGATCGGATCATTCTAGTGACTCGGTTGTTTGAATTCATCCAAATAAACGAATCGGGTTTTGTGACTTTGAACAATGTTACATTTTCGATAAGCAGAACGCGTCTACATACACGAACTTTGACTATAGTTCCAAAAATGTATACATGTATACATAACTGCATAGTGTACACGGATTTCATGTGACAAAAGATCAAACGACTCAGACCAAAGGACTTATTAGATGAACTACTCGATTCTGTTTCCTGTGTAATACACTGCATAGCATCTATGGGAGTCATGTGATTAGAGAACCAGCAACTTGGACTAAAAGAGACGAGCGATGATCGACTTAATTCTGTTTTCTGTACAGCACTAATAGAGAGAGTGCGCGATGCTTTGATCATGCATGTACGGTAGAAAATAAATGAATTGCACTATGAGACGACACGGTATTGAGTCATTAAATCATGTAGAGAACTTGACATGGGATTTGTCTGTTGTTACGTGGGGGTTGATTAGTTAAGTCTTTACTTGGAATTTCAAACTTGTCCTGTCCTAACGTGGGACTTTTGGGAGTCATTTGTCTTTATTCTGCACTTGTCATGCCTTTACTTAGGGTTTTGACTTGAGACTTATTCGTCTTTATTTTTAGACTCATCTTTACTCCTGAAATTCATGTGTCATGTCTTTAGTTGGGAATTGATTTAAGATTGGACTTCAGACTTGCACTTCTTCCCTTGGGACCTGACATGGGGAGCGACTGTAAAATTTGAGATGTGTCTGTCTTAAATTTAGACTTGTCCATTTTTACTCGGGAATCACCTTGAGACTTATCTCTACCTGAGTCATTACATAAGACATGGCATGGCGTTATTTAGGACTTGACTCTGTAATTCACTTTACTCTGAAGTGTCTGTGAAGTGTCATATCTGTCTTTATTTGGGGGGACTTCCTGTTTTACTCAGGACTTAAAACTTGTCCAGTTTTACTTGGGCCTTTAGCTTCAATGTGACTTGGTGCTTAAATATCTTTGGATTTGACTTAAGAGCTATCTATCTTTTTAGAACTTGACTCTGGAATTGTCTGTCTTTGCTCGAGGAAATTGCTTTTTTATTAGGACTTCTATTTTTATGCAGGATGTGACTTGAGACTTGCCTCATCTTTCCAGAAGACCTGATTTTGGAATCATAGGTCTTTATTGGGGAAGAGAATTAGTGTTTATCTGTCTGTACTCAGGGCCCGAGATATCTGATTGGTATATGACTTCTCTGTCCATATGTGGGACTTTTGGAAAGTCTGATCTGGGACTGGACTTGGGATTTTTACAAGATATTTACGAGATTTGTTTGTCTTTACTTCTGAACGTTACATGAAACTTGTGTCTGGCTTTACTTAGGACTTAACTTCAGAATTCTGCACTTGCCACTCGGCTCCCATGTCTTTAGCTGGGTACTGATTTGAGACTAGACTTGAGACTTGCAGTCTTTGCTTAGGACCTGACATGGGGCGTGACTTTGAACTTGAGATGTGTCTGTTTCGAATTGAGACTTGTCCAGCCTTGCTAAGGAATCACCTCGAAACTTATCTCTACCTGAGTCAAAATATAAGACATTTTATTTGGGACTTGACTTTGCAATTGCCTTTGCTCTGGAAGTGTCTTTGTGCGTATCTGCCTTTAATAAGGGTGACTTATTGTTTTACTCATGACTTGAGACTTTACACTTGTCTGTCTTCACTCTGGACTTGAGGCTTGTCCAAGTGGACCTTTAACTATGATGTGACTTGGTGCTTGAATATCTTTGGATTTTACTTGAGATATATCTATTATTGTTTGGGGAAATAGATTTTTTATTAGGATCCTTTACCCAGGACTTGACTTGAGACTAGTGCTTATCCGTCTCTACTCAGGACTTGGGGCGCCTGATTGGTATACGACTGTGCTTTGAATTTGTCTTTGACTTCACCTAGGATTTGAGTGTCAAGAGTTTAGACTCAACTCAGGTGAGTTTCTTAAAAAGTCACATGTTGATCGTTTAGACTAGAGGTCGACCGATTGATCGACACTGATAGTTGATTGCTGGAACTATTAGCTATCGTTAAAAAATCCATACTGATAGTTTATCCGGGTTGCGTTATAAAGTATGAGATCGGCTTCGAGAGGCGAATCACAGGTTTTTACACTCGAGACTGCATGCTGCGCGAAGAGCGCTATATTATATTGATTATTTATAATTCAGGACTGTTTTTTTTATGTTCAGTACTGTTTTTCATTTTAAAAATCGGTTGATTAATCGGGTATCGGCAAGTACGCTACAACCTAGCTTTCGGTATCTGTAAAATCCATTATCAGTCGAGCTCTACTTTAGACGATCGATTTTCTAGCACATATCACAGAATAGTTTGTCATCCAGCTGCTCAAATGGGATTACGCGGTGTCAGTAAGAGTAATAGAGATCGGCATGGTTGGCACACGCGACTGTTGAACAATGCCGTGTGTGTCTACAGGGATCAGGCTCACGTTGCATTAAAGCACCACTACATTAAACAGTTGATAATGACAGAACTTTCCCTGGTGTTTGGCAGATGATGGATAAATGATCTGTTAAAGAGACAAACCAGGATTATAATTGCAGCCATATGCTATAATTACAGCCTTATGTTTGTGAGCGTGTGCTTGTGCATGGACGTGTGTCTTACTGAGTTACATCGCAGCAATTTAACACCATGTGTTTTGTACATCGGTTCTCAGCGGGAAGCAGACAGGTCTAGGGCAGGCAGGCACTTACGGTGCTTTTGATCTGCATCCTGGAGTGTCTGAGAACCAGGGAATGCACATAAATCCAAATGTGACCTGGGTGTCGAAGGGCACAGTATTGTTTAGCATCAGTTAGCAAGCATGGCGTGTAAAACTACGTGTTCGGTTATTGCTGGTTAGGTTGCTACTTCACATGCCATCTTATTATTAGGCACATGTTATTAAATGCTTAGTTTTAATGCATATCTGGCTGAACTGTTCTGCCCTACAAAAGCAGAAGGACAATGTCAAACCTTTACTTGATATCCAGCCAACTAAGCAGTAGCTAGGTCTTCAGATGGCGTGTTATTTCCATCCATAGCAGTTGTTTCCATTCAGTTTAATAAGAAGAAGTAAGACATACTTTTGCTATAGCAGGGCAGTACTAGCTCGCCAAGTCCTAAACTCACAATTCACAGAGAACGCAATACGGTCCAGACATACGAATTTCCAGTTTAGCAAACTTTGTACTTGACATGTGAATTTGTGCGCAGGAGGTTCTATGTACCTTATATACATCGCGGTGAGTCAAATCAAAAGCGATTAATAGCTCCATAAAGAAACCGTCAATAGTTTCGGCATTTTATGTGTAAGAATGTCAAACTTCCCGCCATTGTTGTGACTGCTGTCATGAGCTACGTCTCAGTTAGAAACCTCGGAACGATAAACAAGACAGATCAGTGTAGACATCTGTCTACAGCAGCTGTCTCGGATAGAGGTGGTCAGAAGCAAATCCGGGTTTTAGAAGGCACATGTATTCAGTGCGAATTTATAATAATTTCTCTTATTTCCTGACTTACTATAATGTGTCGTAACGTAAAAAATATTGTTGAGACATGGCCTAGCCTACCCAGGAGTCTTAAAGAACGGTGATCAGTATGCGCTAGTATACCGGTACCAATTAAACAATTTACAGTACATAATTTAGCAAAATAGAGCAATTTACAGTACTGTAATGCATAAACTATACTATATGCACTAAACTATAACTCTATCGTCATCGTAAAAATTAGAAAAATCTTTAGTCAATCATCGTAGTTCGAGGACTGTCTATATATATATATAAAGTGGCAAGGTCAATAACAAGGAAGTGTTGCTCAACTTCAAAAAGGAACACGTTGTATGTGATCGCATTGATGGTGACCAATCGCTGGCATAAACATGACACTGTGTACCGTATATGTATATATATATATATATATATATGAAGGTTCTGAACATTGGGATTTACATAGTGTGAATCAGAAGTGTAGACTCCAGGAACTGAATACCATGGTGTGCACTTCCCCTTTCTTAGTTTCCTAGTCTATGTGAAGGCACTTTGGCATGATAGAAAAGAGTATTAAAAAAAAAAGAAAAAAAAGTCGTATCAAAATAAGTTAACAATGCAAAAGTGTCTCGTTCCGCAATACTGTCGTTATCAACACTTATTATGAAAAGCGCCTGTGCATGATAAGAAAAGCACAAACCTCGGAACAACAACAAAGTGCTGCATTTAAGGGCACTTCATTTGAAAGTACAAAAAAAAATCTACTTCATATTCATAAGTACAACAAAATATATATAAAAATGAACACAAATTTTTAAGCAGATTCCCAAAGTCCCGTGATGCGTTTCCCAGACGAGGAAGCTGCTAGTACTTGTGCATGATGGGCACTTTGACAGTCTTGATTTCGGCTATATGAGAAGATTTCTGAATGATGCAGCTGGTGGTGCCTGCAGGAGCGCCATCTTTAGGCTTGGCCAAGTTGGTCAGCGCCATTGCGGCATTGATCTCCCGCCAGTACGTCTCGTCTTTTCCACGTCCTTTCTCTTTCGGAACGACACTGCTGAAGAAACATACATTTACAAAGCAGTGAGTTACAGTATGACGCAGCACATAAACCAAAAAAAATGGATTTGGATATACATTGTGTTACAATGACTGCAATGATTATGAACAGTTTTGCATTCAGTTGTCTAATAACCTCAACCATGACAGAGCTGAAATGAATTGATATAACAATATTGAGTGTTGCAAAGATGAGGACAATTTAAAGTCTGGTTCTTCTCAGGGTTTCTTCTTTAAAGTTCTTCCTTGCCATTGTCACCACTGACTGGGTCGTTAGGAATAAACTGATAGGGACTCATTTACAGGCAGCCGGTTCAGTACCTCAAAAAGTATTCACACCCTTAAATGTTTTGTATTTGTTTTAATCTGAAATTTATATGGACTTAATTGGTGTTATTCATAAATATAAAACCCTTATTGTTGGTATTTAGGCTCATTTCTGTCAAACTTTTGAATTAGTTCAGAATTTACTTGTGGGCAATTAAACGGTCCTGGGATCTAAATGTAAATACCCTGAAACTGTGAGAACCCAGAGTTTGTTAGAAAATATATAAACAAATATTAAAAGAAAAGAAAAGAAAGGTGGTTAATATTTGTCACGTGTACTTTACAGCACAGTGAATTTTTCCTTCACATATACCACCGATATTAGGAAGCTGGGGTCAGAGCACAGGGTCAGCAATGATACAGCACACCTAGGGCACTCCAGATTAAGGGCCTTTCTCAGGGGCCCCAAGAGTAGCAGCTAGGCAATAGCAGGGCTTGAACTCCTGACCTTCAGAAAAGTAACCCTTAACCTTCCAACTAGGGAAGTGGTTAAGACATTGGACTTATGATAGGAAGGTTGTGAGTTCAAATCCCAGCACTACCACTGCTGGGCTCTTCAGCAAGAAGAAACAGCAACATTGGCCCAACATTCCTTATCATCCTGAGATTAACTTCCCTACACTGAAGAATATTGTGGGTAGCAATGTGTTGTGGGGATGCATTTCATCAGGATTGAGAGCAACACGGATGATCATCGGTCCACTCGCGACACTTCAGATTCACTTCCCATCCATACTGGAGAGGTTCACAGCCTTCTGCAAGACCTTGTTCAACAGTGGTGTCCAACCATCTGACAGACCGTGAGCAATTTTGGCAGAAAGAGTTGGCAAAAATATGAGAATCCAGATGTTTAGCCTCTGTGTCACAATACCAGACTATTTTTGCACCTTTTATTTCCCCCCAAAAAGTATTTCATATTGTGTAACTCAAATGCTTAAAACCAAATTAGAGAGCATTTCAGTTCCAGGTTGCAACATTACATAATGTAGAAAAGGTCAAGGAAAGGAGATCGCGGTGGAAAGTACGTGAACAAGAACGAAATGACACAGCCAAATAGCTCTTTAATGGCAAAAAAATGAAAATAAATCAGGGTGTATACATGGATTGTTGGCTCGTGCCTATGAGAATTTTGCTTTCGGTGGATTTTAGAGGATAATCAATAACCCTGGGCAATTTGGGAGAAAATGAACAGCTAATGCTAGTGCTTAAATCGTACTTACAGTTCTCAAATTTATAAATGCTTTCCTAATATGATTTTTTTTTGTTAGCCAGGCTTTGAAACTTGCATAGCATTTGTATGTGTGTGTGTGTGTGTGTTGCAGTGCAATCAGCGAAACACACTTCTTACCCGTCACATTTGGTTGATCCATGATCCACAGCCTCTGCAAACACAACATCAGAACAAAGCTAAGTGTTAAATGCAGTTCGCCTCAGGTTAATGGTGATGGATAGCATCATAAAACTCATTTTCAGGATGTGTGTGAGAGCGAGGGAGGAAAAAGATGAAAAGTGTTGATGTATAGACGGGAATAAAAAGTGAAGTGAAAAGTGATTGTTCAAACTTCGATTCTGAGAAGTAAATCACAACAGACACACCGACTTCGTGGCTTCAGGGTCCTGTATGAGGGCCGATCATAATAGAAGACCACACCCACTGAATCTCTTGAAACTGGCATATGAATATTATATTGTCTAATTTTCCATACAATCTTATTTCTAGCCATAAAAAATACATTGATCTTATTTTTAAAAATAAAATACTTGTATTTACTAAGTAAGTAAACCTTAAAGTTACTTATTTGACCTGCGAAATAAACTTAATTACCACCAGAGTCAACATTTGAGGCTGCATTAATCTTTTACTTTAGTAATTTAGTTGTTTTAATGTAGTAATTTGGTTTTAAGGTTGCCCAGTAAAAAAAATGCTCAATTACACGTACAGTAGAATTTGTTTATTAGTATTATTCATTCCAAATGCGTGCTTTATGTCAACGCCAACACATTTATTTACAACCTAATAACAAATTAGTAAATATCACACTCTTTCCAAACATTATCCAGAGCGGTTATTATTTTATTGTTCTGTAGTTTGATTTCGGTTTCTTATGTTGAAGATTTTTCAGTGTTCAGAAATGACAAAAAAAACTCAATAATGTTTAATATTTTAATAATTATATAATTATATATATAACATATATATAGGTTTAAGTATTTCGAGAAGCAGCAAGTAATGCTTTGTTTTTGCATTAAAACTACTGTGTGTCGAAAGACAATCGAATAAATAATTGAATAAATGATTCATTGCATAAAAAACTTTAGACAATGTGCATGTAGCCGTGCTCTCGATTTTATTAGTGCAATAATGCTTTTTATTGTGAAAGAATAAACTCATTTATGCATTTGTTGTGCAATAATACTTATTTTTTTATTAATCCTATTTATTTTTTTATTAAAAGATGTGCAATAGCACTTTTTATTCAACTTCTTTAATTTTTATTTTATTTTTTTTACATTGTATTTATTGTATTTATAAAAATGTGGAAAAACTGGAAGCTTCTGTCACTCTGTAAGTGAAAACATACTTGTTGTCAAAAAGGTCCTTTTCCTGATTCTGATTCTAATAGTGATCTTGTTTTTAGCGTAAATGCTTCACTGTGTCTCATTTGTGTCTCATTTTTAGACAGAGTGATAAAATGATGACGATTCTTAAATTAAGAGAAATTAACAATTGAGAGAAATAATTAAATAATTAATGAGATAAATAATTAGAGAAAGATATAACAAGCTACTTTTGAGTTGACGAGACTAAATCTTGTTTTTTCTTGGAATAAGTGTTTTAATGTTTATTTTCAGACATTTAGTTTTTTGCTGAAGACTAGATATGTTTTCTTATTTCAGGAAAGCTTACCGAGTGGAATGATCTCACTGCACTGGCAGATTTGACTTATTTCTAGTCTGAATCTTCTTAAATCATGCATTTATTTCTTAGATTCAGGCAATTCTTTTTTGCAGTGTATAGTTTCACTCTGTAGCCGCACTGAGAAGATGTGAAGCTGTAGCTAAAGCTTTATCCAACTGTTCCAACAGAACATCTTCTTTCCCAAACCTACAAACGTCTGATGAAAAATCTGAACTCGTCTCAGGAGACCTCAGTTCTCGTCTTCTCATTCATCCCTTCTACTCTCTCTTGGATCAGGACTCCAGCACGGCGCATTCGAACGCTAGCCAGACCCGAAAGGAGCCAAACAGCACCTAATCATAGCCAAAGCCTGGCTTGCGTTGCTGCTAATCTCGTTCTTCTCCCCTTTTCTCCGCCAAAAAAGATGGCACATGTGCAGAGTCTGTCTCAGAGCACATACCAGTACCAGGCCAAGTCTGCCTCAGGTCAATATGAGGCTGATTACCAAATTTCCTGTGGTTCCAGTGCCTTAAAAGTCAGGGATTTTACACTACTAGGAAATGATCCTGGAGACAAAACACCTCTTAACTTCATAACCTTCTCCACCATATACATGGACCAAATATGTCCACCTTGAAAACACGACAGATATATGTCTGTTTTTTGTTTTGTTTAGTTTTTTTTGTATATTTAATGGAATCCTCGTACAGATTTACTGCTGCCTGGATGGAAATCTTGATTTCTTACTTTCACACCGTCTTATCCATCGTCTCCAGCTCCCTCTGCGTCTTTCAGCAGGTGACTTATCTTCACGTTCCAGCGCGAAAGCTCTAAACCCGACGATTGTTAACAATGATCATCATCATCAGCCGTCCTGTCTCCAACTCGTCGGAGAATTCGCGATTCTTTTCGACTCCGAGCTAATCCAAACCACATTTTTACGGCGTGAAAAACCCTCCCGCAAAGGCTGCAAACTTGTTCCCTGCGCAAACGTTATCGTCAGGAGAACAACAGAAAGAGAAAGAGAGAGAAAGAGAATACACCCTGAATCATCTCCATTCAAAACACCCACTGAACACCAGGCTAGCTCAACGTCCACACACCCGAGGATAAATAAAACTCTCGGCTGAAAATAAACACGAGACTCCGACCAGCAGAATTCGATTTGCAAGAAATGTGAGGAAACTGTTCGCTGGTTCAAATACTAAGGAAAACTCTGTCTCAATGACGCACCACGGAAGCGGAAGACTGCAGGTATTTTGTGGGTGGATGTTTATACCTAAACTCAGAAGAAAAACGAATGCTAAAAGAAGCTTGTATTGTCCATCAATGTCACGCTCATGCTAGAACAATCCACTACACACCTACTGACATGCTAGGAGTTAGAACAAAAGAATAAATACAGGCAGTCCCCAAGTCACGATGGTTGAACTTATGATTGGTTCATCTTACGATAACAATAGTGATACAACAAAACTGTTAAAATACATTATGTTTTATGCAGCAGACAAAAAAAACAGTGTATATGCTTTACGATACGTTGAGACACTCCCAGGATGTGAGATGCCTTACTCTCGCCAGCAGTCAACAGAGTACGCGTACTTGTTTTATGTGTTACTAGTGTTTTAAAGCCCAATTTTAGCTCGTCTATCTACTTTATATCGCCGTTGCCGGACACTAAACAGAGCGCAATATTTAGTCCAATAAGATAGAGGTGTGATTCTTACCACTCGTTTCGTTCTGCTCCGCCCTCCACTCGCAAAACTGCCACATATATTGTAGTTTGTACATTATGGTACTGTACATTGTTCTGTTTTGCTAAATGATGTACTGTAATTGAATAAATGATTAACAGTATACTACCCCCTACTGGTCACCATTCTTTAAGACTCCTGGGTAGACTAAACCAAATTATGATCGAATCATCATAAGTCGGGAAATACCTGTTTATGTGATGTTTGTAATGGCGACAAAATTCGCCCCATGCTACTGCAATTTCATGGCAAGATGTTCATTATTCATTAAAAAACTTTCTTTCGGCTTCTCCCATTAGGGGGCGCCACAGCAGATCATCCGCATTTTTGATTTGGCACATGTTTTTACGCTGGATGCCCTTCCTAATGCAACCCTCCCCCTTTATCCGGGCTTGGGACCGCCACTAAGAGTGGCTGGGGTTGGTTCCCTGACCCGGGATCGAAGCAGGGCCGCATAAGTAGCTGCTTAAATCTCATTAAATACCTTTAACTTTGCCCCAAAGCAAAACCTTCCATGTAGCTAGAATTAATCTTGAGCAAAAAATGCTAAGAAACGGAAATATGATAGATTTGAGCAATTGAGGGTTTAGGGCCTTGAGCAAGGACCCATTGCTGATAGAGTTTAGTCCAGCGGAGAAGGTCTTTCTGGCCCTGACGACCCTGAAAGGCCTTCTCCGCTGGCCTAAACTCTATCAGAATCACTGTCTTACATTTTACTGTTTTTTTCCCCCTTATACCTATATATAAAATTATAATCTAGCAGGTTTACAATAACGTCAGCATTTTCCACGTCCTTTTTTTGAGTCAGAGCTCGCATAACACATCCGTAGCAAACTGCACAAGTTCAAATATATTTATGTGGATTTAAGCTGGACATCGTGAGGAAAGGTCAGCCCAAATGGTTCAAAAGAGTTGTGAAGCTTTTTTCATAAACTATTTCTACTTTTTGTGTCATGAAAAACATTCATGAAATGCAGGGAAACCCCAGACTCTGATGTGAATATCGATGCTTCTGCTACAGATGATGTATGTGGAGGTGCAGTTGTGGCTACAGTGAAAGGAGACGTGTTGAATTGTTCATTGAGTTTCCTGCCTTAGTGATAACATTTATTCTCACTGTATGAGATTCCTGTGTGTGATGCAGCGCTCTGTTCTACTGAGCTGCTCTATAATACTGATGCGTTTTACAGACGTGGCGTCATAATGATAGGATTAAGAGGTGGATTAATTCAGATAGAACACCACTCAGGGCAGGGGGGTGAAATACACAGCCCCCTACTGGTATAAGATTTCTGTAGACTGCATAATAATGAAGACACATAATGAAATGATGCAAGTAAGCATAGAAGAATAAAATGTCTTCAGCATGCAATATTAGTGTAGAACAGCATTAGCATGCTAGAGCAAGATGAATTGTGATTTGGCAATTGTGATTTTCATGTGGAATAGGAAGAGAATATGGAAAAAGAAAAAAGGCCAACTTGGGATGCTAATTTTGGAAAAAGGAAGCTTGAGGCAAGCACACATAGATATAAGCATATTATATATACATATATATGTAAGTCTCAGAAAAATTTTCACAGGCCATCTTTCACCATAAGACCAAAACGACTTCCTTCTTTGAAACTATCGGTTATCTTTCGTGTGAAAGAGCCCCATTAGTAAACCATATACCAGGCATCAAGAGTTATTCATCCAAAAACTAATAGCCATGGAGGAATTCAATTTTCTTTTTTATTTTGAAACTAAAGGCATCCCCTCATAAATTGAATCCATGTCAGCTCCCACAAATTGAGATTTGCAGACTCGTACACCACTTTCAGCCAAAATAAATCCAGTTGTTTCTCTTTCATTGTACCTCAGAGAAACTGGACATCCAAAACCTGTTCAGCCTCAGAAATGAAGAAATTCACTTCACAGTTTCACAGGCCATTTACAGCTTTAAAAATACTCTCCATGATAATTGTTTTGTTGGGTTTTTTTTTTTTCATTTTCTTTTTCCAAGCAGCCTTTTGAATGAGTGGAATTTCTCTGTATTTACAAAGGAGGCAATGCCATTTCCTGGCTAAAAATAAAAAAATACAATAACAATCATTTCTCCAGTCCAGTCTGTACAGGTGCCAGATAGTAATAGGACTTTTACTGGGTCATGACTCATACAGGGTGATAAGATCATTATCACTATCACTATCATTACCTGTATTAATTTTTATAGTAAAGACAGAGTCAACTGTTGTCACAAACTAATGAACCTGAGTTTTAACTGTGGTCATGTACAGTACACTGAAACACTGGCCTGAAAAAAAACCTGTTCATTTTTATTTTCTGTATATCTTTAATCATTAATGCAAACTGCTTTTATCTTTTATTTCAATTCAGTCAGCTGCATTTATTACTGCAAGTATTTTTGGTATGTTGTGGCATTTTATGTGGACTTAAAGGGGTGTGTCCCCATTAACATGCACACAAGTCTCCTTAAAAGGGTATGTCCCAATACACACAAGTCTCCATGAAAGGCTGTGTCCCCATAAACACATATACACACACAATTCTAATTATAGGAGCCTGTACCCAAAAACATACATGCACCTTAAAGGGGCATGTCCCCATCAACACACATACACACAAGTCTTATTATAGAGGCATGTCCCCATAAACCTGCATGCACTAGTCTCCATAATGCATGGGCACTTTATAAGGGGGTGTGTCCCGTTGGACATGTGCACAAGTCTCCCTAAAGGAGCATGTCACCTTTGACATGTGCACAAGATTCTTTAAGGGGGCGTGTTCCCATTAACATGTGCACAAGACTCCTTAAAGGGGCATGTCTACAACTGACACACACACACACACACACACACACACATAATTATAGGTGTGTGTGTATATAATTAACACGCACACAAGTGTCCTTAAAGGGGCATGTCCACAATCAACAAACACAATTCTTCTTAAAGGGGCATGTCCACAATCATCATCACACACAATTCTCCTTAAAGGGGCATGTCCACAACCAACACGCACACAAGTCATGATAAATGGGCATGTCCACAATCAACACACACACACACACACACACACACAAGTTTTCTTAAATGGGCATTTCCACAATCAACACGCACACAATTCTTCTTGAAGGGGCATGTCCACCATCAACACACACACTTCTACTTAAAGGGGCATGTCCAAAATCAACACAATCAAGCAGTTTCCACACACACACACACACACACACACACACACACACACACACACACACACACACACACACACCCTTACCGTGTACCCATGAACACACACTTGTGGGGATATATCCCCATCAGCACTCTCATTTGTACAGCTTTGCATTCTCATAATAAAATAAAAAAAGACCTGAAAAATTTCATACAGACCCTCGGTGCAGTTTCCAAACTCCGTTGCCTAAAACATCTAAAACTCAGATTTTTCAAAACAGCAGTCTTGCAAAAAAAAAATTATAAACCCTTCATAAATCACTGTAGTCTTTTACTATTGTGCTGGTTCCGTCTTTCTACATTTCTACTGCTTGCTACTGGCTGTGAGTGTGTGTCAATGCTCAGGCTGTGTTATACGAACACCCGGGAAGCTGGAAGCTGCTCCGTAAACCTGCAGAGAAAAGGAACTTTTCATAAAGCAGGTCCCAATTGCTCCAGCCCACTCACCCCTTCTTCATGGGGAGAAAGAGATTATGATGTTTCCTCTTCACTAACCCCCTATGCTTTCTAATCACTAAGCTTCCATGTCCCCTTATCACTAAGCCCCCATGTCCCCTAATCACTAAACTCAAATATCCCCTTATCACTATGCTTCTATGTGCCTTAATCACTAAGCTTCCATGTCCCCTCTTCACTAAGCCCCCATGTCCACTCATCACTAAACTCAAACATCCCCTTATCACTAAGCTTTCATGTCCCCTCATAACTAAGCTTCAACTAAGCCCCCATATCCCCTAATCACTGAGCCCTGTCTCACCCCATCACTAAACCCTCATGTCCCCTCATCACTAATTCCATGTCCCCTCATTACTAAATTCCCATGTCCCATCACTAAGCCCCCATGTCCCCTCATCAATAAGCTTTCATGTCCCCTCATTACTAAACTCCCATGTCCCCTCATCACTTATCCCACATGTGCATTCATCACTTAATCCCCATGTCCCCTCATAAGTAAAAACACACATCCTTTTTTCACTAAGCCCCCATGCCCCCTCTTAACTAAGCCCCCATGTCTCCTCTTCACTAAGCCTCCATGTCTTGTTCATCACCAAGCCCCCATGACTGCTCACCAGTAAACACACATGTTCCCTCCTCATCAAGCTCCCACGTCCCCTCATCATGAAGCCCACATGTCCCCTCATTAATAAGCTCCCATATCCCCTCATCACTAAACTCCCATGTTCTCTCATCACTTAGCCCAAATATACCCTAATTACAAACCTCCCATGCCCCTTCATTGCTTAGCTCCCCTGTCCCCTCATCACTAAGCTCCCATGTCCCATCCTTACTAAGCCCCCATGTACCCTCTTTACTAAGCCCCCTCCCCACTAATCACTAATCCTGCATCCCTTCATCACTAAGCTTCTATGTCATGCCATCACTAAACACTCTTGTCCCCTTATCACTAAACCCATGTCCCCTAATCACTAAACTCCCATGTCCCATCACTAAGCCCCCATGTTCCCTGATTACTAAACCCACATCCCCTTCTTATTAAACTCCCATGTCCTCCAATCACTAAGCCCACATATCCTGTTATCACAAAGTCCCCATGTCCCCTCATTACTGAGCTCCCATGTCCCCTCATTAATAAGCTCCCCTGTCCCCTCATCACTAAACACACGTGTCCCTTCATCACTAAGCCCTCATGCCCTCTCTTTACTAAGCCCCTATGTCCCCTTATCACTAAGCCCACTTGTCCCTTCATCACTAATCACCCATGTCTTATTATACCTAAGCTTCCATGTCCCCTCATTACTTAACTCACATATCCATTAATAAATGCCCATGTCCCCTAATCATTAAAAACACACGTTCCCTTATCACTAAGCCCCCATGCCCCCTCTTCACTAAGCCCCAATGTCCCCTCTTCACTAAACCTCCATGTCCTGTTAATCACAAAGCCTGCATGTCCTCTCATTACTAAACCCATGTGTTCTCCTCATTAAGCTCCCATGTCCCCTCATCACTAAGCCCACATGTCTCCTCATCACGAAGCCCCCATGTCCCCTTATAACAAAGCTACCATGTCCCTAAACACTAAACACATGTCCCCTCATTACTAAGCCTCCATGCCTTCTCTTCACTAAGCTCCTATGTCCCCTTATAACCAAGCTACATGTCCCTTCATCCCTAAGATCCCATGTCCCCTCATCACTAAACACACGTCCCCCTCATCACTAAGTCCCTATGTCCCCTTATCACTAAATGGCCATGTCCCCTCATCCACAAAACCCACATTCCCTCATCACTAATCACCCATGTCCCCTGCTCACTAAGGTCCCACGTACCCTGATCACTAAGCTCCCATGTCCCCTGAGCACTAAGGTCCCATGTCCCCTGATCACTAAGGTCCCATGTCCCCTTTCTAAAGTTTCGTTAGTCCTAAAACATTAGAAACATTTAAACACATAAAAAAGAGGCTTAAACGCATTTCTGAGCTCTCATGCACCTACAAAAGAGATCTTCTTCCTAATCCCAGATTGGACTCAAATGATCAGATTTACTTTACAATGTTTAAAAATAAAACCTCTGGCAACATCGTTCACGCCAAATGTGTGTCAGTAAACATATTTTTAACCGCACTCCAACCCTTCGAGCACATCCATTCTTTTCCCCCTGGGGTTTCTTCACGCTGATGGAGAGACTCCGAAGCTTCAGAGTGAGAGGTGAGTCAGTGATTACTCAAACACAGAAAATGGGAAACGTGTCTTACTCATATGCTTTTTCGCTCTTCTGATGCCATAAAAAAGCAGATTTCGGAGTGGAACTGCCAACAGATAGACTGTCAAAACATAATTCTTCTTCTTCTTCTTCTCCTTGAACAGCAAATATTTCCAGTCGAGTAATTTTTTTGTTATTTGACAGCATTAGCTTAATGACAAAGAATCGGAATCAATCCGTGTTTAATCTGTTCAATCCGTATCTGTCTCGGAATAAAAAAGAACACATTTTTTTCCCGATTGAAGTGGAGGGCACGGCATATATGATGTCTGATGATATCTCCCAGGTTTCATGTTCAGAATTCGACGGGGTTGGGTTGCTACTCCAAAACTCTCCCTCCTCCTTTCACAGATGTGCTTGGGACCATCCATGGAAGAGTACATTATCTCCATTCCCACAAAAGAGCACCCGTGGGGAGGTTAAGGGCCTTGCTCAAGGGCCCAGGAGTGGCAGCCTGGTATGACCTGGACTCACCTGGACCCACAAGCACCATTGATCTAATGTCTTCCAACTTCAAAGATGTTCCACTGGATTTTGTAGGGATTTGAGCTCCTTGAACTAAAAGGGTGTTAGTAAAGGAGGTAGTGATGAAGGTGAGGAAGTGAGAAGTGCAGTCAGGGTTTATATTCATTTATGCTCACCAGGGTCTAGAGCTCTATAGCGGGTGTCTTAATATTTTTGCCAGTACAATGTCATTTTTTCCCCCATATTTTATTTTTAAGAATGGGAAATGCCTAATGAGAAAAAGCTGAGAATTTGGGTTTCGCGAGACTCAACAATCCGTGTTTTGATTTCCGAACGGATAGGGATGAAAATATCATGATGCATGGATTAGAATCATGTGGATCTGCACGGGTATGCTGAAGAACAGTCCACCTCTGAGTCTGTGCAGACATTCCTACAGACACGTGCCTGGTCCTGCACTCACCCTCCTCCAACCGTGACTGCTTTAGATTCAAGTGCCCAAGCTCGGACAGTTTCTCAAACCTGCCCATCCATCCATTCATTTACCTCTCCAGTCGATCAGAAAAGAGAAGATAGAGATAGAATGTGAATGGAATGTGGAGTATTAGTCAAAAAGCCTTAAAGTTTAAACCTCAAAAGATGAAAATCTTTTCAGTAGAGTCTGACACCTTCTCAACTTCTTTAGAACATAAAATGTAGATGAAGATGGCATGGTGTTTTTGGATGTGCTGGCATGGAATTTTCACCCAAACTTGTTCCAACATGAAGAAGCTCCTATGCACTAAGTACCTGAGTTCAAGATCTCCTGCTACAAAGCTCTGACCATCAGTCCTATTGAACATGAAGGAATGAATGTGAACGCTGACTGAACCCCAGGCCTCCTCACCTCATGTATGAAGGAGCACAAATCTCCACAAAATCTAGTGGAACATCTTCCAGGAAGAATTAAGCTGCTTATAAGAGCAAATGGAGACTGAATGTGATTAGGGATGTTCAAAAAGAAGCACATAGCAATCTTACGGGTGTCGGGATGTAATATGTCAATATAATATATTCAGTTTGGTATTACTAAGAAAGTAAATTATAGTAAAGTATAATTGAGCAATTGTTTGATGTTTGCAATGTTTTCGAAACAAAGTATAGATTTTTTTTTTAAATCTATTAATTAATTCATATTTATATATATTAATAAGAATCAACCCAATCAGATATGTTGTTTATTTATAAAATAAAATTTTTTTAATTAAAATATTTTATAAAATAAAATAATAAAATTTAATATCTTTCTATTTATTTTAATTCTTAATTAATTAATTAAAATAATGTTTAATAGTAATTATTTAACTAATTTCTGAAGTTAAAAACCCAACTTAATTACACTGGGATATTTCTTTAGCTACAAACTTAAATCTCAAACACTAATATTTGATGTGTCTGCATTTTTATTTTAAAAAGATCTGTACATCCATACATCCTAATTGTTTTTTTTTCCCCGTGTGTTACTTTCACAGATGAAAATCAGAAGCCGGGATCTTCAGCCTCGGGTTCCTTCCCTTCTGTTGCTGCATTAAATTGGAAGCTCCAGTTCTCGCCAGAGTCTCTTAAAACTACTACCAGGTTTCTCTCGACAACACATTCCGAGCGCTCAGTGTCACTCGGGTAAAAAAAGAAAGACATGCTCAGGTCCTCAGTATTCAAATAAAGGAGGAAGAATGTAGAAGACACTTTCAGACTTCAGAAAACAGACAAAAAAAAAATGCTCTGTGTTCTTTAATAATGCCAGGGAGTGTCTGTGAATGAACTTAAGCTGTTGGCTTTTCCCATCCCTACACCGCTGCCAAGTCGGCGTGCCAACCCTCTCCACCCTCCCTTCATCAATCCCACTCGCACCTTTTTTCCTCCTCCGTCCTCTGTCTAGTGAACCCCACCTCGGTTCTGTCTTTCTCATTTTCGCCAGGATCGACTATTTTTTTCCTCTCAATAACTCTTTCGGTTATATTTTCAGACTGCCTCACTTCCTCACTCATCCCACCACTTCTTTTTCTTCTGCATCTCTCTTCAAGTCTTTTGTTTCCTTTGAATCCGTCTGTAGACCTTTCCAAACAAATCCGTCTCTTGTTCTTTCTACCCATCCCTCCCCTTCATTCGTTCCTCGATTTCTTTTAGCCTCATTCTATTGGCTTTATTAAAAGAGTAAGACTGCGCTTGTGGTAAAGACACTCAGGCTTATCAGGTCATGACATCACAAGGCTCATTCACCCAATAGGCTCTACGTGACACGAGCGACACGTCAGATCCCAGCGCTGTCTGGCTTTCATAGCGCTAAAAATCTCGCCCCGCCGTCCTTGTTTAATCCTGCCGGGGCCCATTCGACACATTCATCTCCAGCGTCTCTCGCTGTGTCGACGGCAGTGACATGTTCTGGGCTCGGGCGCTTGCTGGAAAGCACCGAGAAAGCGTGAGCAAACAGTGGCAGTATTGTGAGAAAAAGAGAAAAGAAAAGCACAAAAGGAAATTGCAGATTTGCCCTGGTGTGAATTCCGATCGACCCGGCCTCTCTGTAGCTTTTAGAACAAAAGAAGTCACTTACGGGCATGCAGGGAGAATTGTTTTTTCAGGAAGAATTACAGCCGTCTGATCCACCGAATATACACACAATACCTGCAATATACATTACAGCCTTCGGGGATGTATTTCACCATTGCTTTGCTACAGCCATCGAGTTACAGCTCCTTGCTCCGAAAAGGGGGAAAAATCTGGAATAATTTAGACCTCGCTCACCGATTGGAGTCAAATCCCAGGTCGATACAACCTTTTCTAAAGCGACATTCCAGGTAGGTTACAATAAAAGGCTTGTTATTAGAAGCTGTACTGAAAGTCCACTAAATAAAGAGAAGGTTCTGGGAAGATAGATAAATAGACAGACAGACAGACAATGTTTATTTCAGCACCTTTCTGCAAGTCTCTTATGGTGTCTATGCGAAATTATAACTTCTTATTGTTGAGTTCTGCATCCTGATTGGTCAGAAAGTGTCGATTTAGTTGTAACACGTTTTCGTTTCTATAGTAACAGCTGATTCGCTGAAATTTGTTTGCCGCTTTCCATGTAGCCAACAATAAATTCATTACACGAAGAAATACACGTTTTTGACGTGGTCATGTTTTTCTGAAAGGGGAAATTTAAGATTTGTATGTGTTGTTTTGGACATTTTGTTCCACATTTAGTCTACATTTGCAGTTATAATAACGTAAATTCTTTGGGGAATATGTTTCACTAGATCCTATGGTGATTTCAGGAGATTCATTCAGAAACATGGGTGTTAAAGTCAGGTACTGATGTAGGAGATGTGTGGAGGCCTGGGGTGCAGTCAGCGTTCACATTCATCCCAAAGGGGTTCAATAGAGGGTTTATAAGCAGCTCTTTAGCAGGAGAACTTCCACTACAACCTCATGTAAAGCAGATCTTCATGGAGATCAGGTTGTGCACAGAGGCACTGTCATGCTGGAACAAGTTTGGGTCTCCTAGTGAAGATAAAGGTAATAATAAGGATACTTATTTCTGTCTCTTTGTTACCCCTTTACTTTTCTATCGAGTTAAACATGCTCCTGAGGTACCACTGACCAGTGTTCATGTCCCTTTGTTGCTCTCCGGATCTGCCCATTTCATTCCAATGGTTCAGGACCACAGTTTGCGTGAACAGTTCTGCGTTTCAGCACCTGTCACTGAACAGCACCTCAACAATGATGAACTGTAATGAATGGATATTCGGTGATGAGGATGGGTTCCAATTTGGAGTCTGGTTCCTCTCAAGGATTCTTTTATAAGATGTCTCAGGGAGTTTTTTTTCATCACAGTCGCCACTGGATTACACATTACGAATAAAACTTATAACTATGAACTTATAGGCACTAAACGTATGCACTTTTTTAATACAACTTTATAACCGCTTTAGCTCTGTAAAGATGCTTTGAGACAACGTCCATTGTTAAAAGTGCTTTACAAATAAAACTGAATTTAAAGGCGCTTATCACATGTACATTAGTTATTTTCAGATCCCAACAATGTCAATTAGGGTCAGCCATGACACAGCAACCCTGGAGCACAGAGGGTTAAGGGCCGTGCTCAAGGGCCCCAAGAGTGGGGCTTAAACCTCCCATCTTTCAATCAGCAAATCAGAGACTTAACCACTGAGCGACCACTTTTTTAAGTTCTGGGGAAATACAGTGTGCAAGGCAGGAAAACACTTTGTATGATATGCCTGTTTCTTGAACTGCACCATGTGTGCGTGCACACACACACACACACACACACACACACCCACACACAACCACAACCGCACTCATTCCCACCTAAAGGCAATGTAGAGTAACCAATCCACCTACCACCATGTCTTTAGGATTGTGTCTCTCTGGATCAAGCCTGGACACTGCTGCTGCTCCACCACGTCCCCCTAAACCTCTCTGAGCGTATTAAGAACAGACACGAAACCTTCTCATCGCTTAAGCATGTCAGGATTCCTCCAGATGACACGCAATGACATCGATTTAAGAACCAGGCAGATCACAGGCTTCTGCCGGTTGCGGTCACGACTCTGAGTAGAAGTTAATGTGGAAAGATCGAAGAATAATAAGAGGACTGGAGCTCTTTAAACATCCTCTCATCTCCGTGTTTATCAGTGGCAGTAAACATACTAATCAACAACACACACACACACACACACACACACACACACACACACACACACACACACACCCCATGCCAGGGCCACATGGGAGGAGATGACAATGCAAAATCACTTAAAATGCAATTTAGCATGTGACTGTTGAATTTGGGCAACAAATATTTAATGTGCAAAACACCTCTTTTTTGGATCTTCTGCACAATGTTTGCACAGATATACTCTATATTACTATACACCAATCAGCCATAACATTATGACCACCTGCCTAATATTGTGTTGGTCCCCCTTTTGCTGCTAAAACAAAAGGACAAAACTAAAGCTAAACTAAATCGGTTTGAGTTACAGGATCTCGTCTGTTGGATCGGACCACACGGACCAGCCTCACGCGCATCAATGAGCCTCGTCCCCCACGACGCTGTCGCCGGTTCACCACTGTTCCTTCCTTGGAGCACTTTTGATAGACCACTGCAGACCAGGAACATCCCACAAGAGCTGCAGTTTTGGAGATGCTCTGACCCAGACGTCTAGACGTCACGATTTGTCAGACTCGCTCAAATCCTTATGTTTGACAATTTTTCCTGCTTCTAACATCAACTTTGAGGACAAAATGTTCACCTGCTGCCTAATAAATAAATCCACACACTAACAGGTGCCATGATGAAGAGATCATCAGTGTTCTTCACTTCACCACACCACTATAGAATGTTATAAAGTTATGCCTGATCGGTGTGAATACCACATCTTATTACCTTCTGCACCTTCTGCACATTAATCACTCTCCTCCCTGTACATATGGACCCTCGGTAAAATATGACCGCAGTAAAAGTAAAATTGCTCCCTTTAAACTTTCACTTGGGCAAAAAGTACAAAAGTTTTAAGTATCTTAAGGATCCAAAATACTGATTTATTATGGCTATAATTTTCCTATTATCATTTTTATCAAAGATTCTTCACTTAATCACCTCAGTTTATGTGTAAAGACTCGATGTGACTCTTAGCACACTGATCTATTAATAGAATGATATTAATGACTCAAACTAATTGCACAAATGAGGTCACGTGTGTTGTGGTGAGTTCGATTCTGGAGTTTCTTCCTCTCTAAATGTTCTGCTTGCTGTTGAACTGACACTGAAGTGTATGTTGATGCTAAGTAGATACCACCAAAGCGCCAATCAAAACAAGTTCAAGGTGGATCGCTGTAGTAAGATATTTGACTTGAAAATGTAGTAAAGTGAAAGTTAAACTCTTCCCAAATGGAAATACTTTAGTAAAAGTACAGATATGCGAAAAAGCTACTTAAGTAGATAAAAATAAAAAAAAAAGTCCACCATTAAAGTCAGGTTGTTCTCAAGGTTTCTTGCTCTTGATTTCTCAGGGAGTTTTGAGGGAGCGTGCTCATTAGGGATGATTTTAAGGAACAAACATACATTCTTTGTATAACCACTTTATCTCCTTAAAGCTGCTTCGAAACAATGTCCATTGATAAAAGTGCTCTACAAATAAAAAAGAATTGAATTAAGAAACAAGTCAAATTCATTCTGCTCTCCGAGTTTCATGTAAACATGTGTGTGCTTGCACTTTCTCGTGCCTCTCTCTCAGACCATCTCCAGTGACGATCAGGAGCATTAGATGAGCGTTGCAGGTGACGGGTCGATGTTGTGGGGGCAGGAATGAGACCATATCACAGCCATCAGTTTCGTGCAGACTTTAAACAGCAGCCTAATGCTACCGGAGGAAAGCGTGACTTATGACTCAGCCAGATATCTGTCCACTCTCGCGTCTGAGAAACACGAGACAAAGACCGAGAGAGAGGGAGAGAAAGAGAGAGAGAGAGAGAGAGAGAGAGAGAGAGAGAGAGAGAGAGAGAGAGAGAGAGAGAGAGAGAGAGAGAGAGAGAGAGTCATGTTGAAAGCATTTCCCTGATGTGTTATCACTTAAATCCCTTTCAGACCGTACACAGGTAACTCTAAATCTCTGGCCCATCACTAGCCTGATCCACTGCCAGCCCCGCTTGAGCTTGGTGCACTTCAGCCGTGGAGAAACCTTGGAGTGATTAGAAGTAAACAACTTTATAATCACGGTCTTCTAATTAGTAATCTTCTCCCGAGCCAAATGGAAACTCTTTGTGTCTGTGGTAATCTCGGGAGAGTGCATCTCATCATCTGTTAGCCTTTTTTCACAGGATGGCGCAGCACAACCCGGCGCAGGGGCTGAAATGAAAGCCAGAATTTGGTGTACCCTGGTCGAGTACCAGTGTCTGTTTCCCATTAGCGGTACCCAAAACAGGAGGAGTTCTCTGGAGGTTGTGAGAAGGTTACATCATTTCCCATGTGATGCTTGTCTAATTAAAAATGACATTAGTATTTATAAAGGAGCTTCAGGGACTGATTTAGAGTTTACCCAATATTCCAGCATGAGTAGTTTGAACATCAGATCTTCTGGGTACATGGATCTTTTAGGTAACCCAGTTGTTCTCAAAGTGAAATCCAAGATGCTTTAGTTACAATCAGTAACCTACTCACCATTAGAAAAGTTATTATATTTATTAGTGTTTACGTAGGAAGTTCATGGAGCTCTGATTGCCTGGTCACTTGGGTTGCATTTTTTGGAAACCCGATCAGTGATCAGTTCCTGGTCAGTGAAAACGAGGCCAACATTTCTCAAAAAGTTCCAAGTTTGTTGAAAAGGTTCCTGCAGTGAGAATACACCCAAAAGGTCCAGCATTTCTTAAGAAGTTCCTACAGTGGAAACACATCAAATTGTGGACAAAGTTCCCAGCTTCCTGAAAACAACTGTGTAGCTTGATGCTTCTCAAGTTCTGGATCCCTCAAAAATACTGGTGGTCACGGTTCCAGAGTTCCAGGAAAAAATTCCTGCTAGCTTCTTAGTTCTCAAGGCCTAAATAAGTTCTTGCCATGCAAAACTTCAGAGAACCTTTCCAGCATTGACAATGTGCCTAAAGGTTCTGGAGTTTGTAAAGTCCCTACACAAACACTTCCTGGGTTCTTGATCTCTTGACAAAGTTCACATTCCTGACAATTGAGGTTGATTTTTTTTGAAGGTCCACAAACTGCATCCTGAGAGTTCTTGCAGTGCATGTGTACAAAAAGGATCTAAGTTCCTGAAATGTTTTCATCAATGGAATTGCACTTAAAGGTTCCTGAGTGCCTAAGGTTCCTGACAAATTTCCCTAAAAGAATATGCCCATAATTGCAGTGTATCTACAGTTCCTGACAATGTGCATTGGCTTGATAAAAAAAAAATATATACATTTCTTCTTCTACATTGTGAAAGAGTTCTTATATTGCAAGTCTGCAGGAAAGTACCAAAGTCCCTGAAAGGTTTTCAACATAGGTTCCTGAGTTCCTAAAGTTCTTGACATTTTCAACAATAGAACTGCACTTAAAGGTTCCTGAGTTTCTAAAATTCTTGAGAAAGTTCATTGAAAATGTGCCCACAATAATAGTGTATCTAAAGTTCCTGACAATGACCATGTGCTTGATTTAAATTTTTTTTAAAAAGGTTCTTGCTGTAGATACACAAAAGTTCCTGCATCCTGAAACAGTTGTGTCAGTGCATGTGTGCAGAAAACTGCCCGCGTTCCTGAAACATTTCCAGCAATAGAATTGCACCCATAAGTTCCTAAGTTCCTAAAGTTTCTGACAAAGTTCCTCGAAGAGGTACAGTAACCACAGTGGCAGTGTACCTAATGTTCCTGGATTCCTGGAAAGGTTCCTGCTGTGGAAACGTATCTAAGGCAGAGACCTTGTAGTGTATTAATGTTCAATCTCACACTTCCTCCTTCACACTTGCATGTGGAGGATTCATGTCTCAGGTGAATTTACCTGCTCTGCTCCATGTGCTGAACATCACTACAGAGCTGCAGTCTACCAGAGGAGTTGTTTTTTTTAAGGGAATTAGACTCTGGTATGCTATAAGTGAGTGACTGGCACGTACGGGTCTCGGAGGTCTTGTCAGACATTACTGTTTTTATTTAACATACTTATGCCTTCAGTCTCTGCTTAATGTCAACTGAGGAGCTCTTTCCATGTTGTAAAACACAGAGTGCGCACAACAGGAGAACCCTGCTGGAAACTACAACGTACCATAACGTACCATGATACACTGTACGGACAAAAGTACCGGGAGATTTTCCAGCTGTATGGTTGGATGCACACAATTGTAAAAGACGTCTTTGGATGCAGCATGAAATTTTGAGTTGTGATGGAAGATCTCCTGCTATAGAGCTTCAACCCTGTTAAACACATTAGGATGAATGTGAACACTAGAAGGCCTCCTCACCTCCATCAGTACCTGAGTTAACTAACACCCTTGTGTCTGAACAAATGTCCACAAAATCTAATGGAACGTCTTCCCTGAACAGCAATTTGGGATCTACATGTGGAATGGAATCTACAAACAGGACGCTAATTTTATGGTCCGGTGTCTAAAAAAGTGTATCGTGTATAAATGTCATGCGTTTTCTTTTCTAGCTTTCTTTCCGCTCGGTTCTCATCACTGCCCCGAGATGTAATTCCTTATAACGGGAAAAAAAAACATCCTGACTTTCAAGACAATAAGAGTAATCTCACGGGTCCCGGCCATCTCGTTTCATTTCAAACGCTCTCATTATGACCTAACGGCGCTCCATAAATAGCACCCCCTCTTCTTTTATAATCGAGGGAAATGGCTTACTGCTGTTGGCTCGAACAAACGTCCCATCAGTTTTTCTAGCCGCTAAATAATGATGGATGGACAAAGCCATTATGATTCATTGACACATAACAGGTGGCGAACGGCAAGGCTTAAATCTTAGACTCCCCAAGAAGCTGTTTTTTTTTCTGCTTTTACACACAAGGGGTCATTTTCAGCTACTACAATTTCCTTTTAAAAAATCCGAGTGCTTGGACACATCTGTCTTCCATCTGAAGCATTTCATTCTTCCTCAAGCATGATGGTATTTCTAATGACGTCCACCATATTAACGAACACGTTCATAAGAACACACACACACACACACACACACACACACACACACACACACACACAGGGTGTTCTGGTGACTAGTAAAAGCAGATAGAAAACACTCCGTTCCTCCACTATGATTCACACAACACCAGGGTTTAGAACCGGTTCTCCATAACCGGTCCTCACAATGCACACATTCTAACTAACACACACACACACACACACACACACACACACACACACACACACACACGGTGTGTTCTGGTGACTAGTAAAAGCAGATAGAAAACACTCCATTGCTCCACTATGATTCACACAACACCAGAACCAGTTCTCCATAACCGGTCCTCACAATGCACACATTCTTAGACACACACACATACACATTTACACACACGGTGTGTTCTGGTAACTAGTAAAAGCAGATAGAAAACACTCTCTTGCTCTACTTGATCCACCCAACACCAGAACCAGTTCTCTATAACTGGTCCTCACAATTTACACACACACACACACACACACACACACACACACACACACACACACACACACACACACACACACACACACACACACAGGGTGTTCTGGTGACTAGTAAAAGCAGATAGAAAACACTCCGTTCCTCCACTATGATTCACACAACACCAGGGTTTAGAACCGGTTCTCCATAACCGGTCCTCACAATGCACACATTCTAACTAACACACACACACACACACACACACACACACACACACGGTGTGTTCTGGTGACTAGTAAAAGCAGATAGAAAACACTCCATTGCTCCACTATGATTCACACAACACCAGAACCAGTTCTCCATAACCGGTCCTCACAATGCACACATTCTTAGACACACACACACACATACACATTTACACACACGGTGTGTTCTGGTAACTAGTAAAAGCAGATAGAAAACACTCTCTTGCTCTACTTGATCCACCCAACACCAGAACCAGTTCTCTATAACTGGTCCTCACAATTTACACACACACACACACACACACACACACACACACACACACACACACACACACTTTATGTAGCATTACACAGCAAGCAGCTCACACAGGACGTCCTGAACCCTCACACTGGTGAAAGATAAACACAGAGCCAGATTCCAGCCATTTAATATCCCGTTAAAGCGTCATTTAAAAGAAAATCCCTGGCATGTGCTCTGGAATTCTCCTGCTCCAGGTTTTCAGTGACGTTCCCAACAGAGTTCTCTTTTTTATTTTAGTTTTAATTGATAGATTTTTGGTTCACTCAGGAGGAGTTCCTCCATACAGTTGCATACGGTTAAGCTCTGGAAGGTGGCACTTCTCTGCTCCCAGATTTTTGTTCCTTAACTCAAACATATTCTCGTCACGTCCATGATGAGGTTCCTCTGTTTACATTTACATTTGCTGCATTTGGCAGACGCCCTTATCCAGAGCGACTTACAACTGAGCAGGGGAGGGTTTTTAGGGCTTTGCTCAAGGGCCCAGCAGTGGCAGCTTGGTGGTGGTGGGATTTGAACCTGTGATCTTCTGATCCAAAGCCCAATGCCTTAACCAATGCCTTAACCACTGAGCTACCACCTGCTCTATTTCTTTGCTTGCATCATATTTAGTGCTATTTGCATTTCTCAACAGAGTGCATTTCATTGTCTTTTCTATGTTTACGCTGCTCAATGACCACTCTGAATCTTATCTCTCCTCGATACCGGTTTTAAAGAGTTGAAACGAGGTTCCTGAGGTTCCTAAGAAACTTCCTGCAGTGTAAGTGTGCGGATATTAAAAGAGCTCTATAGCAGGAGATCTTCCACTCCAACCCGTGTAAAGCAGATCTTCATGGAGCTGGCTTTGTACACAGGATTGTGCATTGTCATGCTGGATCAGCTTTAAGGATTCTAGTTCAAGTAAAGGGACAATGTCATGTTACAGCATCCAAATACGTCCTATACAATTGTGTGCCTGAAACTTTGCTGTAACAGATTGAGAAAGAACCACATACGGCTAGAAACAGTCGGGTGTCCCAATACTTTTGGCAACATATTTCTGAATGAAACACAAATGAAAAGCGATTTTTTTTTTTTATGAAAAAGGCATAATAATCCACACCCACACACACAGGCACACACACGACGTCGCTAAGCGCTAGTGTTCATGCTAGCTGAGAGCGCTAAGACAGACAGAGAGACAGTGAAGGCTGTAAAAAAAAGCCACACTGTTCAGGTCTGAAATTTCAGCCTCCTGCTGTAAGCGTCTGAATGCCTGCAGTATGAGAATATTCTGAAATGCCAGTAGGAAAGAGAGAGAGACAGAACGTGATATCTTTAAAGGAAATGATGCAAGTCCCTGAAGCTGAAGACATCTCCTGTTCTCCTCATCACACCAGGAAAAAAACAGTGAATTTTAATGTCCTTTTAATCATTCTATCGTTTTTATGGGTTTCTCTCTTTTATTTTTTAAAATTCAGGGTCGATCTCTAAATCTGGATCAAGCAGGTGTCTTGCTAGCACTAGTCGTGGAAAGATTAATTTTTTTCCATCCGTGTCGTGTTCACTCTGAACCTTATTAAGCCTCCAGGCTCAGGATCAACAGAACTTTATCATTTTCGGAATTGCAGTCAAAACAATGCGTCAGAATCACGTCATGCTTCAGCAATGAAATTTACATTTATGCCATTTGGCAGATGCACTTATCCAGATCAACTGAGCAGTTGAGGGTTAAGTGGGCCTCGTTCAAGGGCCCTTCAGTAGCAGCTTGGTGCCAGGATTTGAACTTACGACCTTCCAATCCAGACTCCAATGCCTTAACCACTGAATGAGTCTCAACAAATCTCCCTAAAATCTAGTGGAACATCTTCCCAGAAGAGTGAAGGTTATTATAACAGACATAAATGGGGACTTAATGTGGAATGGGATGTTCATAAAGCATACATAGCAATTTTATAGTGTTTTGGTCTTATTAAGATAAATGAGAATAAATAAAAATCCAAGATGGCTGAATTTTGAGAAACAACTAACTTGAGAAAGTGAGTTGGAACTAAAAGGAGTGAGGAATATAAGATAATGGAACCAGGTCAATCTTTTGAAATAGCAGGCAGGCATTTAATACTCAAAATACTCAAAAACAACCATCCACAACTGCTGTTTCTCCATCATTGTACATTTGCAAGACAATGGCATGGAGGAGTCTGTGTTTTGGTGTTGAATCTATAATGATCTCAGATGTTAAGCTATTTTATGAGTTGCTCAGGAGATCCTGGCTCCACAACTGACTGAATAAGACTGTAGAAAGCACATTACTCAAGTTTTTATTGTTTTTAATGGTTCATAATCACACTTTTGGTGTCAGCCAGGGCTTAGAGTCTGGTTCCTCTAAAGGTTCCTTTCTGGTTCCTCATAAAGGTCATCAGCTCATCAGCCATAAATACACATGAATTTAAATAGAAGTGAATTTGTTCCTATAATTCTAACATTCTGTAAAGCTGATTCGAGACAATGTCATAAAAATAAGTATTACATTTCATTGAGCATTTACAATAAATCAAGTTTAAGAAGTCAGGGTTAAAAGTAGATTTGAGATGATAGATACTAAATGTGAGATATGAAGTCAATATTTTAAGGTTAAATCCGAGTTTCCACATGTCGCTGCTGTCAGAATTCTATCCGATAAGTCTGTGAGGCAGAGCGAGTGCTACTGTAACACTCAGAGAAGCTACTGCCAGCGAGCATGAATCTCACACCGAGTGTACCACGAGACACGACGTGAACCCTCTGACCCTGACACTCGTCTCCTTCAGGGCTTTGACAGCTATCTTCTGCTCGTTGCACTGTGGCTGGTTTGAAGACGTGTAACCCAAGACGGTGTTGTGTCTACGTCTCTTCTCCTCAGATTAAACATGACAGAGATAAGAAGGGAAAAAAAAACATTTGGGAGGATTTAAGAAAATGAGTTGATGAGTGGCTGAGAAAGGACTGATATCAATAAGCTTCTGATGTATTATTAACACGGACAAAGGTGATGGAACACACACGACTTTACCAGCCATATGAGGTTCTTCCACAAAGAAACTTGAAGGCACACAATTGTATTAGACGTTAACAGGTGCAAGAGCATTGCATTTTTCTTTCACTTGAACTAGGAGACTCAAACCTGTTCCTGCATGACATTTTGTGCACAAAGCCAGCTCCATGAAGATCTGCTTTACATGGATTGGTGTGGAAGATCTCCTGCTATAGAGCTCCAACCCTATTTGTACTTCCTGATCGATAATCAACCGATAGTTTGTAAGATTGATACTGGATAAAAAATAAATAAATCCAAAAAAACGTAACACTCCATGTAAAAGTACTACTGAACTTTATTCAAAATATATAAAAAAAACTTTCTGAATCATGAAAATGAGCTCAGTAAAATAAACGTGAATATATTAATGAATAAATATAATGATGTAACGAATAATAAATAAATCTAATATAGCAGTCTCTGTGCTTCGGGCAGTCTCGCGTGTAAAAACAAACAGCACGTTGTATGGTTGTTCGCCTCTAGGGGCCGCTCTCGTAATGAAAGCGGACCAGAAGCTGGAAAAACTATCTATATGGATTTATGGATAGTTGATTTCCAGCAATCAACTTTCGGTGCTGCATAATCGGTGAAACTGATGAATCATTAGACCTCTACCCCAGACTTCCTCACCCTCATCAATCCCTGACTTTACTAACACCCTTGTGTCCACATGAGTCTCCTAGAATCTCCACAACATCTACTAGAACATCTTTCGAGAAGAGTTGAGATTATTATAAGAGCAAATGAAGACTCAATGTAAAATTGGATTATGCAAAAAGATATAAACAGATATAAACATAGCAATATTACGCTCTGATCATATAGTGTATATTTCCAAACTACCGCAAGTATAACCTCAGTGACCTTCACACCAGCTATTATTCGGGTCCATTGAAGAGCCCTCACTAGGACAGTAATCCAGCTGTGTGTACACAACTTTACAGGATTTAGTTTAAAATGCAGAGAAAATGCAGCTATTCTTCATTATTACTTGAGTACATCTGTGATTTCAGTTCTCTCTGAATCCTTGATGTCTCTGTGGTGAAATCGAGACACAGCTTGACCTGACGTGTTGGGAAAGAGCCACTGGTACGCTACGAAGTCCGTTTCTCTAAATCGAGCCAAAATTACTGACTGAGCTCAAAAACATCAATCTACATGGATTGAACTACAGAGATTCCTGAGGAAATGGATGCTTCTAGTGGTCTAGAAGCAAGTTCTGACCTTCTAGGTGAATTATTACAACAGAGTTTTCTGATCAGAAAGAGCTCCAACCACCACCCTTTACCCAACATAAAGAAGTTAGGGTCAGATTGCAGGGTCAGCCAGGATACAGCACCCCTGGAGCACAGAGGGTTAAGGGTCTTGCTCAAGGGCCCCAAAAGTGCCAATTTGGTGATTTGGCTTCAACCTCCGACCTTTCATTCAGTAACCCAGAGCCTTAATCACTGAGCTCCCACTTTCATTGATTAGAACACTTTATTACCAAGTACCCCTGCTAAATGCTGTACACATGACAGGTTCTACACCTTTATAAAGAATGTTAACCACTAGCGTGATCTTAAAAGGTTTAACTGGTCAAATATTTAAGTTTTTTAACTTCGGAAACTTTGGAATATTGGGTTTGTACTAAGGGGTGTAACGATACATGTATTTATACTGAACAGTTCATGTTGTTTGACATGAGGAACATTGTTAAAATCTGAGTTTCCTCAGGAACGTATTAAGTGGCGGACCGCATGTATGTATAGTCACTGCCTCACACTTTGAGCGCAGCGTCACTACTCAATTTGTAGCGGAAACACGATTTGTACGTTTTGTACGATTTGCATTCGTGAAATCGTTAACGTCATCGCCAACGTCTTTGCGACACTTTAGCGATATGAATTCTTTAGCGTTTTACGTACGGCTTCAAGGATTTTTCCTAAAAGGAGAAAATCCTGACAATTCCGCACATCCAGGAAGTGAATGAATGAATAAAAGATTAAAGGAATGAATTCATTTATGAATAAATAAATTGAATGAACAATTTTGTGTGTTTCATGAATGAAGATATTTGTTAAAGTGTGCTGAAATAAGTAGAACACTTTGATAAAACATATCTTAAAAAAATATATAATATTAAATATAAAAACACACATGCACACTCACACGTCCACACACACACTCACACATGTCCACACACACTTATAAACACATCCGTATTTCCCACATTAAGTCTAACAAATGTAAACGATTTCATACAATTTTTCTATTTATTTAATTTGATTTAATCGATTGCTCAATTTTATCAGTATAATTAAAGTGTATTGCATTAATTTGATTTATCCTATTTTACACCACGCAGGAATTTATTTTTTAATTGTTTTTAGAAATGTAAACTGCTAATGTTCACAAATGTTAATAATAATAAACAACATTAATTAAAAAACTAGAAATTGTATGCAATGCGTTTCCTCCCCCTAACGGTACCAGAAGTGAACCGAACCACAACTTAAAACCCGAAGAAAGTACCGAAGCGTGAATTTAGTGTACCGTCACACCTCTCGTTACTACATAGAACTCTTAAGGTTTCGTTCAAAAAGGAAACCTTAAGAACCTTTTATGATTCCATATTTGTACACAAAATTATTTCATTTAGTAGCCATTTTTGGCATAAATACAAACAGCTACACTGAAGATCAGATAAAATGTTGTATAAATGATAAATGCACAAATCATTCATGATCCAGTAACAAACAAAAATCCAAACAAACCAGTCCTGATTAGAAGGTGTTGAGTTCTGACCCCACCACCTACATTTATGACAATTGGAGGTGGTAGCTCAGTGCTTCAGGCATTGGACTCAGAAGTTCACATGTTCAAATCCCCAAACCACCAAATGCGTCTGCTAATACATTAATAGTAGTTGACAGATGCCCTTCTCCAGAGTGACAATTGAGGAACTGAGGGTTAAAAGCCTTACCCAAGGGCTCAGTGGTGGCAGTTTGGTGATGCTGGGATTTAAACCCTGACTTTACCAACAGAAGATCTACATTTCTTCTGCTGAGCTACCACTTCCACCAAGCAACATCTAACAAAGCCCTCACCATTAACCCAGACCTTCTTCCTGACAGGAATTACCTTCATCACAAGCATAAGGATAGAATAAAATATCATTTACTGTACTGAAAAGACCTACAGATGTTATGTGGCTTGATTTCTTCTTTCAAGCTTCTGGAAACCTGAACCATCATCTAGTGCCATCATCTAACAGACAGTAAGTGAAAACAAATAACAGGAGGGTATTGTCCCTGCTATTTTTGCATTAAATGCACTTGACTGTGTGTTTAAATCTAAAACGCAGCTTAATTTCTTACAACGTTCACTTTAAAAGTCTGTGTGAGATAAAAAGGAAAAGAAAGAACACATCTGTAGCAACTATTTAACAATACAACACACCAATCTCTGAGGTCTTACAGTCAGACCACATTTCTACACAGTGACACCCGGAGAACATGCCCACGATCATGTCTTACCCGTACGGTAGACAAAGTTGGCCTCTGTTTCCGAGCAGGAAGGCGAGAGGAGATCTTCGTCGTATTCGTTGGAGCTGAAGGATCCGGAGTGGTTCCTCCTGCGTGCGTCCGTCACACCGTTAGCCACCATCACGTGACGCAGCGAGTCATTCAGGTAGCGGTGTAGAAGACTGCTCTTGTATTTTGGCGGAGACACGTAGTCCTCAGCCAATGAGGCGTCAGCGGCCGCCCGAAGGCCCGCCCCCACACCGCTGCCTTCTTTTTTAATAACGCTCTGGTACATGGGTTTGCTGAACTCACCTGTCTGGGCTCGAGCAGCAGGGTCACCATCTGAAGACAGAGAACCACAGGTCACATGAGTGTTCAGTGTATCGCATCGATAGCGATCAAAAAGCACCAGATAAACACGGTTTACAGCTGAAGCCAAAAAAATCATTTAAAAAAGTGAGAACATTTCATCAAACGTTCTGGATGTTCCTGGATTTCTTAGGGTTCAACTCTGGATTTCAACTTGGGATTCTGTTAAAAAAAGAAATACATCTCTAAATAGAGTTTTTGAGGGAACCCAGAGGTCCAAACTGAACCAAGTTGTTAGATAGAACTTCCATTTTAAAGATCTTGCTGTCTGAAGGGGTTCAAATGAAAATCATTGAATAATTTCGGGTTTTCAGTGAGTTTCAATCCCCCCGGACAGACAAACTGAACTCAATTTAATTCAGTTCAATTAATTTTTATTTGGAGAGAGAGATTAGCAATGGACATGGTCTCAGAGCAGAGATAAAAATGATTATAACCATACAGAAATCTGATTTGATGGCATTATATCAACATATACAGTATAAATTAAATGATAGTTAATAATTGTGTAGTTCTATTGGTTGCTTGAGACATATACACTATTTCCAAAAGTATTGGGACACCTGGTCATAAGTGCGGTATGTGATTTTTGAGCATCGCATTCCACATTTAGTCCTAATCTGCTCTTATAATTCCTTCCACTCTTCTGAGAAGATGTTCCACTAGATTTTGTTGTGTGTTTATGGATATTTGTGTTCATCAGCCACAAGGGTGTTAGTAAAGTCAGGTACTGATGTAGGTGAGGAGACCTGGGGTGCAGTCAGCGTTCACATTCATCCCAAAGGTGTTCAGTAGGGATGAGATCAGAGCTCTATAGCAGGCCACTCAAGATCCTTTCCAAATCATGTAAACCAGATCTTCAAGGAGCTCCCTTTGTGCACAGGGGCATCGCCATGCTGGAACAGGTTTTGGGTTTCTAAGTTCAAGTGAATGCGAAATGTTATTATACTGCATCTAAAGACGTCCTGAACAATTGAGTGCCTCCAGATTTGTTGTAACAGTTTGGAAAAGAACCACATATAGCAGGAAAGGTCTGGTGTCCCAATACTTTTGGAAATATAGTGTATAATAAAGAATATGTACAAACGTGCAGAAAACATGTTTTACTTACTATCTTTTTACATATGTAGGATACATGTTCTTTAATATATTGTGTAACACCATTCATCATACATTAAAGTACAACATAATATCTGATACACCTGATGTTACTATGAGAAACCGTCTAACATTATCCAGGCTCTTCTTTGTGCTTGTCTTTAAACTGCAAAAAAGCTTGATTGCCACGTGATTTTCTGGAATTAAACACTAGAAAAAATTCAAATGTGAAATAACTTCATCCAGTTGTGTAAGATTGAAGCAGTAGCATTCTGTGATCATTTCCCCAATATATATAAAACATTTTATTTACATGTGTGTGTGTGTGTGTGTGTGTGTGTGTGTGTGTGTGTGTGTGTGTGTGTGTGTGTGTGTGTGTGTGTTAGTAGCTAGATAGATGTGTATTGTCGTATATCAGATTTCTGTATGGGTTCCTTATCGTTTTATTACAGATTTAAGATTATCCATAATGAGCGAGTCAGTGGTGACTGTGATGAAGAGGAAAAACTATATGATCCCTTTAAAGGTTGCCACAGAGGGAAATAATCCTTTATGGGTCAAACCTTACATTTACAAATGTATGGCGTTTAGCAGATAACTTTATCCAGAGTGATTATTCATCTCATTCATACAACTGAGCAGTGGAAGGTCTTGCTCCAGGGCCCAGCAGTGGAGGTTTGCTGGCTCTGGGATTTGAACTCACAACCTTCAACCTTATTTGGTGTAGATATGAGTGTAGCTTACTAATACTGTAAGTCTTCAATATAAATCAGAAATCCACTATTTTAACTAAATTTCAAGCTGCTTTTCTGTAATCTGTAATGATATGAGACACACAAATCAGATCTCTAATTAGAGCCACAAAAAAGTCCAAAAGTCTATTTTTTCAGTACGTGAACGAAGGATGGAGGGACAGAATAAAGGGATGAAAGCATGGACAGATGGACAGAATCAAGTAAGGAATCTAATATGTTGCTATATGACAAGTGCATGAAGGAAGGATGAAATCGTCTTAATATTCGATGAGGGAAGGAAGGATAAAGAGAGAGATGGGCGGATTGAAGGAAGGACAGATTGACGAAATGGAGGATGGATCCATCGTGATATCTGAAATGAAGAGAGAAAGGAAGGACAGAGAAGAGGAAAGAGCCATTCTGATATATGACAAGTGAAAGAAGGATGGATAATGTACATAAAGATAAAAGAGAAGAAGAGAAGAAGGTAAAAAGGTAAAAGTTCTGAGTTTTGTTGGTGAAAGAGAGTAAATGCACTTCAAGCTTCTCCATAGATTGCTGAAGGGTTCCTTTTTGGATGGAACCTCATTCTCCTAGAGCGCACTCACGCCCTGGAACAGTCTGAGAACTTTTCAAGTGAACTGAACCATCTGGATTGGATTGTGCTGAATTAAAATCAAAACGTCCACACGTGTCGGACATGCTATAAGTGAGACAGACAGGCAGGACACAGCGCTGAAAGGCCGAGTTCCTCCAGCGAGGCCGGGTCAGAACCAGACCGAAACGCGGATCAGTTCCATGCCAAATCTGCTACGGCTTTTGTTTGGGACACAACACCGCGCTGTCCTGCCAAAACCCAATTATAATCCCAGCCTCCGCTTATCAGAACCACATGCACGTATCGGAGTTCCTCAAACAGCAGCCATGTTCTTAATGCTGTACGCTGGATCTCCACAATAAGCAGCTCCTACAGCCGGGGTTCAGAGGAACCACATGGGAAAACACACGTCTCCTGTCCTGTTGGTTTAGAGTCCAGTAAAATGTAGAGAAACCCCGTAATTCAACAAAGACAATTCCCCAAACCCGTCGTTTCAAAAATTAAACAAATTAAAAATGTTGTATTTTTTACTGCTAAAAAAACAGGAACTTTTCCACACATGCACCTTCATTAAATATCCCAGGACCTATAAATATCCACTCATCCACATCATGGACTCCATTTCATAGGTGTTCTTCACTCTAGACTGCAATAAAACAGAAGATCGACTGCTGCAAATG
>NC_139585.1:2980212-3010212 GCF_946808225.1 Silurus aristotelis | reverse complement strand
AGGCCTCCTCACCTTCCTCACCTTCCTCAGCTTCCTCAGCTTTATCAGTACCTGACTTTACTAACACACTTGTATCTGAATGGATCTCCACAAAATCTCCACAATATCTTGTGAAACATCTTCCCAGAAGAGTGGAACTGTATTAATCGGGATGTCACCACGTCAAAAACGTGTAGTTCTTTATTAGAAAAATGTATTGTTGGATGCACAGAAACACGTCATACAAATCTCAGTGAATCAGCTGTTACTATAGAAACGAAAAGTTATTACAAAAACACTTTCCAATCAATCAGGATGCAGAATTCAACAACACTGAGGTAAAACTGCACATGAAAATCATAAGAGACTCGTGTAATGATGCTGAAGTACACGATGTCTGTCTGTCTGTCTGTCTGTCTGTCTGTCTGTCTGTCTGTCTCCTGCATCACTCTTCCTCTCCACACACACACACACACACACACACACACACACACACACACACACACACACACACACACACACACACACACACACACAGGATCTGTGTGTTTATCAGTAATGTAGTGGAGTAAAGTGTAACAAATGAACTGAAGGAAAATGTCCTCTATAATAATAAAACACACAGCTGTAAAAAACGTACTTAAGCACAGTAATGAAGTCAAAACATCTCGTTTCTGCGCAACACTGAATTGATGTGTTCTGTGTAGAGAATCTGGCAGCAGCATCAGGATCCAACCGCAACCGAGTGCAGGAAAAAGTCTTACAACTCAAACTGCAATCATTAAAGCAGAATTCTGACCATCCTGAGAGACGAAGATCCAAATATGACCTGTGTGTCTGTGCACGTTATTAACCCCGCTGTAGATACACACACACACACACACACACACCACACACTCACACACACACACACACTCAGTTCGCACAAACAGTTTACACACACACACACACACACAGTTCGCACACACACACTCACACACACACACACACACACACACACACACACACACACACTCACACACTCAGTTCGCACACACAGTTCACACACACACACACACACACACACACACACACACACACACACACACTCACACTCAGTTCGCACACACAGTTCACACACACACACACACACCGTTTACACACACTATTAACACACACACACACACACACACACACTGTTCACACACCCACACGCACAGTTCACACACACTATTAACACACACACACACACACACACACACACACACACACACACACAGTCACACACACACACACACAGTCACACACACACACACACACTCAGTTCGCACACACCACACACACACACACACACACACACAAACACTGTTCACAGACACACACATACACACACACACACACACACACACACACACACACAGTTCACACACACACACAATTCACACACACACAATTCAGACACACACACAATTCACACACACATACACAATCGCAAACTCACACACAATTCACACACACAGACATAAACACACACAGAAACTCACACACAGTTCACACACACACACACACACACACACACACACACACACACACACACACACACACACACACACTATTAACACTCACACACACAAACACACACACACAGTTCACACACACACATCTGTTAATGCTTGTGCCATGCTGCGTATGAATATCGAATTAAACCATCTGAGGTCTTGGAGGTCCAGCACCTTCTTTTCACCTTGATGTGTGTGTGTGTGTGTGTGTGTGTGTGTGTGTGTGTGTGTGTGTGTGTGTGTGTGTGTGTGTGCACGCATTGTGTAATCACAGAAATACGCACAATTTAACACAGATTGGGTCGGAGGGAGTTTTTACAGAATAACATTCACTACAGTCTCTTAAACTCAGTGATGAGGTGAACCTTCACTTGAACTAGGAGACCCAAACCTGTTCCAGCAGGACCAGTTCCATGAAGATCTGCTTAACATGGGGTGGCAGTGGAAGCTCTCCTGCTACAGAGCTCCAACACTATTGAACATGAATGAATGTGAACGCTGACTGCACCCCCGGAACCTCCTCACCTTCTCACCTTCTCACCTACACCAGTACTGGAATTTACTAACACCTTGTGTCTGAATGAATCTCCACAAAATCTAGTAGAACATCGATGCGATACGATTTGCCCCATCACGATGCGGCACGATCTGATTTCCATTCGATTAAACCCAATGCGATTCAGTGCAATACCATGCGACGGAAACAATATGAAGCTCTGCAATTCCATATGATCTTAAGAGCCTTCTGACTCTTCAAACAGTTCACAAAAGATCAAAAAAGATCAAATAAAACCAGACGTTCTTGTCCTGTTGTGTCTGCAGGAAGTTACAGCTCTACCTCTGCCATGTTAATCTGTATTCTATGTGAGTCTCAGGACACGCCTCGGCCTCCGTAGTGTTGTGATACTCAGCAGCGGTGCTGAGAGAACGCGCTCGAGAAACGAGGAGAAATCCTTCTACATATAAATATCGGTCACAAATTATTGTTCGCTCCCTAAATAATAAATGTAGAGCGCATCTACTGAGAATTATACAGAAATACAAATGTGTTTAAAATGATGCATCGCATTGAAACTGTTATGAACAGACGTGAATCTTAATACACGTGCAATACTTTCAGAGCCGCTGACCAATCAAAATGCAGAATAGGACACAAGGGATTCATGTAGTATTCATGCTTTATATATAATCACACATCCAAGCTCTTCTACAGGCCTGTGTTTATATATATCTCTATACAGCAGTGGTCACCGTCTCACCTGCACCAGCGTCATCTGGGAGCCGAGAGCGAGGAGGATCTTCTCGGTTTTGGTGGGATAGGGATTGTCACGGTGTTTGTACAGCCACTGTTTGAGCGGTCGAGCCATGTCCTGAAGAGCTTGGCGCTTATGACGCACTTTTCCTCCGCTCGGACGAGACCTGCGCAAGGAACAGAAAACAAAAGCGGCGAGGAAACCGGGTTTTATATTCAATTCGATTGCAATCGTGGTTCAATTCTGAATTATTTGCACTGTTGTTGCACAATTTATTACACGTTTTGAATTCATCTGCTCCAACACGCTATCGCAGTGGGGTTTATAATCACGGCCAAAAGTATTGGGACACCTGACTTTTCCAGGAATCTGTGGTTCTTCTCCAAAGTGTTAGCACATCATCAGAGGCACACAATTTATTATAGGATCTCTGAGTTTAGTCTTTTCTTTCTTTCTCATACTCGTGTCGGTCTGCATTTGAGAACGTCTGCTCTACATAGGGTTGAAGTAGAAGATCTCCTGCACCCCAGGAACTTCCTCAACTTCTCACCTACATCACCACCTGACTTTACTAACACCCTTGCGGATTAAAGAGCGCAACATCATCTGCACAAAATCGAACAGAACATCTTCACAGAGGAGTGGAGCTTATTATGAGAGTAAATGGAGACTCGATGTGGAATGGGATGTTCGAAAAGAAGCACATAGCAAGCTAAAGGTCAGGTGTCCACAAACTTGTGGCCACACGGCGCAGCAAGACAGACGTGTTTAACTCATTAGACGAGAACGTTCAAATATTCCTTGGAAATAAGGAGCACATCGGGTCTGATAATGCATTCATGTGGTATAATAATGCATATAAATGCAGTAGTGCGTGTAGCATTGTTCAGAAACTGTTACAGGGATTAGGCATGATGCACAAAGTGATGCTTATGGCGCATTATAGCTTCTCAGTGTGCACTACGCACAGCAGGGCTCGGGGTATATTACATTATCAACACGGTATATGAAGCCTATCCACGAAAAAAAAAAAAACATAATGATTCATAAAATAGCTATAAAGCATAATGCATGCCCATAAGGAGTTATAACAATGTGTATTCTTCTTTTACGAACGCTTTACGCTTTCTTCATAGTTTATTACAGATGCGTTATGTGCCCAAAAGTATCGGGACACCAGACTTTTCCAGCCGTATGTGGCACATATTTTAACTTTTCAGACATTAATAGAGGCCCACGTTGTATAGGATGTTTAAACCCTTTGTAAAAGAGTTTAAAGCCTTTCTAAATATTTATAAGCAGCTTCTGAAGATGCATTTGGTCATACATAGGTAATAGAACCAACACTCTCCTGGATATCCTTCATATCAATGTATTTAGACGTGTGATCCAGAACAGTGGTGAAAACCAGAACACCAGGATGTTGTTTCGAATTAATACTCATCTAGCGTTTTTTTTTTTTTTTTTTTTTTTTATGGTACCAAGCTGAGCGGATCTGAAAGGAGGTCGAGGACCGGCAGGAGCTCGTGAAGCACAGACAAGCCTCCTGAGATGATTCCCGTGAGTGCAGCAATTAATTAAATAAATACGCAGAAAAAACAGTTAAAATACATACATAACTAATAAGTTCATTCTCATATATGTTTAAATGTTCTGGAGGATTTATTGAATAGAGACAGAAATCCAACTGTTCGCATTAACATTGATGGACGGTTCTTTCAATGAGGACGGTAGATATTCATTAAAAAAACTAAAAATGTAAAAAAAAGAATTAATATTTTTTTTTTTATGATAATTTTTTTAATCTGACGCTTTTTAACAATTATGCAGTTTATACAATATTTTGTTTTCTTCTTATCCCAAAACTGCCTATAAAAGAAAAACTTATATAAATTATTTTATTATTATTATTATTGTTTAATTTATATATATATATATGTATTTAGAGCATTATATTATATTACATGTGCATTACATATTACATTTTATTCATTTATTTTATTTTTGGAAATATTCAGGAATAAATTCACTTATGAAAATGAACCTGTAGTGAAATTTTCTAGATAATTTTTTTTGATAAATCAACTTGAATAATTAAATAAACTGAACATCTCTTTCCATTCAGACTGGAATCTGCACCTTGTTCTGATCTAAAGCTCCTCTCAGCTCACTGTGAACGTTAGAACGGTGTAGAACCAGATGTAGATCTATAAGCTGCTAGACGTTCCTCTACCAGGTGATGGTTCGAACCTGTAGATGTCACTATGGCACTGTTCTGTCTGTGCGTTTATCTTTCTTTCACCAAACAACCTTCTGCTGCACGTGGAACACATTTCCTGCACCCTGAATCCTCCGAGATCGTGTTCGGACGAATAATATTTTGCTTGTAAGTCAGATATGTATGAACGAGCTACAAAACAAACGTTTGCCCTTTTCTGTTCTCAGCATCGGTGACACACACACACACACACACACACACACACACACACGGTTAATTTTCTTCATTAACTCTGATACTCTCCTGAGATTCCACCACTGGACCGGTCAAAATTCCAAACTTCACACACAACTACGCAGTGTGTTGAAGTGTGTGACATGCAATAACATGTCTGTACTCCTCTGATGGATATCTGCCCCTGTAGAACAGAGGCCGCTTGTGACAGTACACACACACACACACACACACACACACACACACACACACACACACACACACACACACACACGCACACAGTAAAAAGGTTGAAACACACTTCAACACTGACAGATTCGACGGATGGATTATATAAACATTTTTACTTCCTCACTACAAAAGGAGCCTTGATCTACTTTTCCACACGCTCCATTCAGCAACATCTACCTACTCATATATCAATCAATCAATCAATCAATCAATCAATCAATCAATCAATTAATCAATCAATCAATCAAGCTACCTATCTATCTAGACAGCTTACTGAGCTTGTACAGGATGCTGCTTTAACTCATGCATGTATTAATGTATCAGTATTATATTTGCTTATTTGCTTTATTTTCTAATGTTTAATTTAAATTTTTCATTGTATTACTTTATTTTTTTTTTTTTTTTCTCCTTCGTTTTTGAATCTGTTTTTCTTTATTCCCTTTTAAGCGCTTGCTTTAGTAATACAAATGTGCACTTATTCGTCATTCCGATTAAACATTCTAAATCTGAGAAAGAAAGAAAGAAAGAAAGAAAGAAAGAAAGAAAGAAAGAAAGAAAGAAAGAAAGAAAGAAAGAAAGAAAGAAAGAAAGAGGATAAAGTTAGAGCAACTAGGAGTTACACAAAGGTAGAAATTCAAGGATAAAAAGATGCTGAGAAAAAAAGAGGGGGAGCGAATACAGCAGAGAAATAGAAATGATATTGACACAGAGAGAGAGAGAGAGAGAGAGAGAGAGAGAGAGAGAGAGAGAGAGAGAGAGAGAGAGAGAGAGAGAGAGAGAGAGACTTATTCTGGTTTGTTTTTGGGGTGAATTCATACATGGACTTTGACTCATTTATTGTTAACATCTGTTGAGTGTTTAAAAAACATCTATCTATCTATCTATCTATCTATCTATCTATCTATCTATCAGCTAAATAAATAAATAAGAAGCAAACACACATGATAAATGCTTGTACACCTGGTGTGATGAGTAGACGGAGTTAAGAGAGGAATAGAAGAGGAGGACTGATAGACCAGATCTCTCCATCCCTGAGAAGTCTAGAGTATATGTACATTAAGTCCAGGGGCATTTCCAGTCTGGATATAGGACATGAATCAGCACTAGGACTTACCCTGGTCTCCTGTGTCTCATCACGGAGCTGTCAGTGATCTGGTGGCTCCTGGAGAGAAGATCCGCGTGCTGCTCATCGATCACCTCCAGATAGTTCCTGCTGCTCCTCTCCACCTCGCTCGCCTTCTCCTCGAACAGCACCGGGCTGCTCAGCTTATTAAACACAATAGGGTTCATCTTCAGGCTCCACCAGTCCTTCTTCTAGTCCTTAAAATAGAGTCTCTCTCTCTCTCCTTTTTCTGTTTTGTTCTCCTTCTTTTCTCCTTTTTTTCTCTCTGCGTGTCCTGCGGGAGAAGCTCCTACTGAAACACGGCTCTGTTACGCGCAGTCCCGATGGCGGCGATCCTGCGGAGAGAGAGAGCGCGCACAGGATCAGCTTTAGCCCTCACACACACACACACACACACACACACACACACACACACACACACACACAGGGATATGTTTCTCTTTTTTAGAGAACCTGTTCCGATTAAGATGAATCAACGCGCAGGCACGCAAACAGTCCTGCCCGCGCTCCGGTGTGTGTGTGTGTGTGTGTGTGTGTGTGTGTGTGTGTGTGTGTGTGTGTAACAAAGACCTGACCGAACATGTACACACATTACGCACTGAGAGGGGATGTTTAAGCGCGCGCACACACACACACACACACACACACACACACGCACACACACACACAGGACCCTGAACGTGTCCTTGAGTGTATTATGTTTGAGATCTTGAAGTTTGTTAGGAAGCTACAGAACATGTCTCCTTCCTTCATGAGGAACAACCTCAGGTCCTGTACTGAGAGTGAAGCCTGGAGATCTACTCTACATCTGGAGCTGCAGCATAATGTTCAAAGCGACCGAGAAATTCACCACGAGACAATCAATCAATCAATCAATCAATCAGTCAATTAATCAATTAATCAAACTACAAAATAAATACATTGGTTCACATGGAGGAAACTTGCATTCAGCTTTCAGGGGGATTTTAAAAACTCTAAAACACCACCACCACCAACAACAATAAATTATATTGATGATTATTACTATTATTAATATTGAAAAAAAAAAATGAAAAATAATTAATATGCAGAGAAAAATATTTTTTATATAAATAATACTTACAAAAACGGCGCGAGGCCACACAGACATGTAATTAACCAAAAAAATATAATCCACACGTGCAGGAAAATGTTTTGTTTTTTTTTACAATAAAAATAAAAAGAAAATAAAAAGCTGTTAATTTTTGCAAAAGAAGGAAAAGATCAAAGCCGCTCGTGTTGAACTTCAGTCCTGATGAGCAGCACCTGCGCAGCGGCGCGTCCAGGAGAGTGCGCGCGCCGAGGAAATCTGGACGGCAGGTTCCCATTCCACCTCTCCACACCTCCCTCATTCTCTCTCTCTCTCTTTCTCTCTCTTCCCTCCCTCTTTCTCTCTCTCCCTTCCTCTCTCTCTCTCTCTCTCCCTTTCTCTCTTTTTAGTCTCTCTCTCTATCTCTCTCCCTCTATTTCTCCCTCCCTCTATCTTCATTTTCCTCTATCCCCCCCTCTCTATTTTTCTCTCCCTCCCTCCTGAGCCCCTGAACATGAATAACGGAGCCGTGTCGTGTTTCTCGGCCCGTGCGCTCGGGCGCCGAACATAAGGCGCATGCGTTATGCCGCACTCACGGCCCCAGTGCAGGAGGTAGATGAGATCAGATAAGATCAGATGAGATCAGATAAGATGCTGAGTGTGATGTGCACTAGAAGTGTCCAAGCTCATATACCTGTATCTGTTTTACAGACGAACATTCCCTGGAGATCTTGAAGTTTGTTAGAAGGCTACAGAACATGTCTCCTTTCTTCATGAGGAACAACCTCAGATCCTGTACTGAGAGTGGAGTCTGGAGATCTACTCCACATCTGTAGCTGCAGCATCATGTTTAAAGCGACCGAGAAATTCACCACGAGACAATCAATCAATCAATCAATCAATCAATCAATCAATCAATCAATCAATTAATCAAACTACAAAATAAATACATTGTTTTAATAAAGGAAATTTTACAAGAAGTTTTTGGTCTGATAAATGGAGGCTTCTTTCTCCACCAAGAGCCTGGATATTCCAACCACTCACTGCTGCTGCTGATGGTTCCACAGGTTCCACAAGAACCATAGGCACTAAATATAAACGTTAATATTTTATAACCTGTGTAAGATAAAAACCATCATCCTGTGTACTTCAGGATCTGTGTAACTTCTGCTCTTCTGCATTACCACGTCTGCCATTTCACCATGGACAAGTTCACACGTGAATCTTCATGATCCGGGGCGAATCGCAGAAGGTGTTTGACACGCTTCGAAAAGAAGACTTCCAGAACACGTTCCAGGAGAACGCTGGGAGCTCTGTGTTGCTGTGCACCTAAACTGATGTGAAGGTGATGGTGTCTCGAAACCTTTTCATACCAACCTTTTGATATTCTCCTAAACTTGTTGTTGTTGTTGTTGTTGTTAAGCCGTGTCTTCTCAGTCCGGAATTCCTTTTCCTTCTGCGACCGAAGAAAAAAAATCCTGCTGCTGCACCAGGAGCCCTGAAAAAGCCGAACTTTTACTGACTTAACATTTCCAAAGCAGCCATCAATCCAGCGGACGCTCCAAATCCACCCCAAGCATCATCACCGCAGCCTGCAATTACTTTCTATTCCAGTGCGCTTTAAGAACAACACCAAACCGATACAATCCAATTAATTCTATCAACACCATATGTGCTGCTTTATCTGGAGATCAGGCGTGTGGAGGGGGAGAGAAGGGGAAAAAAAAAAAAGAAAGAAAGAAAAAAAAGAAACTGAGAAACGGGTGATTCTGGAAACCTCTCATTTTCCCGAAATTACGCCGAGAGCTGATTGGAGGAGCACAGACACGTTTTCCTCCCGTCCCCCGTAATTGGCGTGTTTCACTCCTTTTTTTTTATTTGTGTTTATTTTTGACGATTTAATGAAGAAAACATGAGACGCATGACTCATTTTCTGTCCTGAGTCCAAATCCGAGGAGAGAAAGAGGGAAAAAAAAAAAAAAAAAAAAGGTAGAGAGACCACTGGACAATGGAGTGTGTGGAGGAACCAGGATGTGTCCTCACCTGACTTTCAACTCCAGTCTTTCCACTGTGATGGTGGAAGTGTAAACACACACACACACACACACACACACACACACACACACACACACACACACAGTTTATTGAAGAAGGATACATAGAAATGCCACCCAGATGAGGATGAGGTTCCCTCTTGAGTCTGGTTCCTCTCAAGGTTCCTTGCTTATAGAAGATCTCAGGGAGTTTTTCCTTCACCACAGTCGGCGACAAACTCACACTTAAACAGAACAATTAAATGTATTATTTCTTATGAAGCTGCATTGAGACAACGTTCATTGTTAAAAAAAAAATCGCAGTAGAAATAAAAAACGACTGAATCGAATGAATACACTGTGAGGTCAAAAGTATTGGGACACTTTCCCACCCACATGTGCTCCTTTCAAAAACCGTCCCCACAGTTTTGGACGTCTTTTGTCCCTTCAATTGAACTAGGAGACCGAAACCTGTTCCAGCATGACCATGAAGATCTGCTGGAGTGGAAGATCACCTGTGGAACATCTTTGGGATGAATGTAAACGCTGACTGCACCCCCAGGCCTCCTCACTTTCTCACCTCCATCGGCACCTGACTTTACTAACACGCTTGTATCTGAATGAATCTCCAAGCAAATCCAGTGGAACATCATTTGGACCATACAGGGAGTGTTTCTGAGACACACACACACACACACACACACACACACACACACACACACACACACACACAGTTTACTGCATAGCGAGCCAAGAACGCCGTCTGTACTTCGTGTTCCTCTGAGGTTGTTTTAGAGTTATCTCTAGAAAAACACACGTCTCGGCTCGAGGTGTGTCCGAGCGTCACTTCTGAGCTTGTGTACAAAAGTTTTTCACAATGCCTTTCACTCATCTGTGTGTGTGTGTGTGTGTGTGTGTGTGTGTGTGTGTGTGTGTGTGTGTGTGTGAGTGATTAAACCCTGCGTCGTCACTCCCCCTGTTCTCACGCCGGGGTTTTTATGTGAACTCCAGCGTTGGCTTAAAAGCGAACAATTAAGTGTTTATGTGAAATAAATAAGGCGCCGTTTTACAGGGACGAGATTTTCAACCGAAAACACACAAGGCCAAGCTGAGAATGCGATTAAACGCCCGGACCTGCATGTAAACTTTAAACAAATCTCTCTTCTGATTGAAAAACCTGAAGCAGGGATTAATTATCGCCAGACTCTCCAGCACTTATACAATCCTACAATCCTCATTCACATGATGTTATGGAGATGTTTCATCACTATACAGTGTGGTGTCCCTTTAAACTTTCACTGGAGGTAAAGTACAAATGCCTTCAAATGTACTTAAGTATCCAGAGTAGTGATTTATTATAACTCTAATGTTCCTGTTATCATTTTTATCACAAGACTCTTCACTTCATCACCTCAGTTTCTGTGTAAAGACTCGAATGTGACTCTCAGCACACTGATCTATTAATAGAATGATATTAATGACTCAAACACTGATTGATTTCTATTACAATCATCATGAACCCAAAACCTTCTTTAGAACTACTTCAAAAAAAAAAAAAAAAACGTGTAAACGAGGTCACGTGTGTTGTGTCGAGTTTGAGTCTGGAGTTTCTTCATCATTTCTTCCTCTCTAAATGTTCTGCTTGATGTTGAACTGATGCTGAACTGTATGTTGGTGATCAGTAGATGCACCGAGCACCGATCAGAACACGTGTAAAACAGAGCGTGCGCTCGATCCTGATTGGTGACTCGCTGCGTGTTTCAGCAGTTACGTTTTTATCCACAAATAAATAAAAAATGACAGATTTCACTAAATGTAGTAAAATATTTGACTCTGAAATGTGGTGAAGTTTCAGTAAAAGCCCCCTCAGTAGAAACACTTCAGTAAAGTACAGATATGCAAAAAAGCGTCTTCAATCCAGTAACGAATGACATTTACTTCCGCACTGTTCACCACTGTCACTATTACAATCATTTTTTATTTCCAAATTTATTTATGCTTAAAGTTGTGTTACTGTTTATTATATTATAGCAGCTATAAACGCCCCTTCTCTCACCTGCCCATATTCATCCCAGTCCACATTTAATCCCCATTTGCTGTTATAATAACCTCCACTCTTTATATTAAATGTGTCTTTCCTTCTACACTGCATGACCAACAGTTTGTGGACACCTGACCCTAAGCTTGCTATATGCTCTAATAAACTCGGCTCTTCCGGGAAGATGTTCCTCTTGATTTTGTGGAGATTTGGATACAAGGGTGTTAGAAAAAAAAAAGAAAGGGAAACAGATGTAGGTGAGGAGGCCTGGGGTGCACATAGAGCACTATAGTAGAAGATCTTCAACTCCTGGAAAGCATACTGTATCTTCATGGAACTGGCTTTTGTGCCCAGGATTGCTAGAACAAGTTTTTGGTCTCGTAGTTCAAGTGAAGCAAAAATTGCATCAAAAGATGTCTGATTCGATCGTGCGCTTTTAACTTTACCCAAAAATAAATAAATAAATAAATAAATAAACAAAATAATACATGTGGGTGGAAATATTTTACTTTTACAGAATTACGGAATACTTTTGCCCGTTGCGCGGGTCAATCCGGTCATGTTCAATTGAGCATGAATGATCTGTTACTATAGAAACCATGACGTTAAACGTTAAAACTCGGATGTTAGAATTGCTTAGTGCTTTCCGACCAATCACAATGGAGAAACTGAGATTTCGTTGCCAGATGTGTTACACAATTTCACCCTTTTTTTTCTGACCCAGTATGCATCGTGAGATTAATGCACTAAATTTTTTTTTTTTTTACTGCAATGGTAGTCTCACACACACACACACACACACACACACACACACACACACACACACACACACACACGGAGATCAAGTGGGGTCAAAGGGGTGCTCATTTCCCGTAATTACAGCCATGTCTACAACACTTCTCATTAAAAAAAAATCACAAACACTCCTTTTCATTGCCACTCGTTTTTCTTTTCTTTCCAGAGCTTTTAATATCGCCTTTGTTTCTGAGGAAGGTTCTCACACCACACCGCACGATTTTAACGCTGATGGCGGGAGAGAAAAAAAGGCTTATGGTCTCAAGGCCACAGGAAGATGTGTTAAAATCATTGGTCTTGTCTCACTCACAAAAAAAAACTACACAAAATTAGGACACCATAAAGAGATTTTCTTCTCCTTCTTCCTCGCCTCATCCTTTTCTTCCATCCTCATCCCTTCGTTTTCCCGACCCGCGGCGGAGCTCGCATGTCACGCGTTGTTTCTCTTTCGGCTCGGAGTAATCCGCGCGGATTTGCTTTTCGTGGCTGCGGAGTCCGTGACCTCTAGAAGGCCCGAGTAACCGTTACAGGACAAAAAAACCCCTTCTGCACGGTAGGAACACAGTACGCCAGTGAGTGTGTTTACTTTTCATGATCAATGACATCCTGTAGAGCTGCACATGAGCCTTCCTTGCTGAAATGACAGTGGGTTCTCTCTGGTCTCGAATGCACCGTGCAACCTGTAAAAATAAAAGGGAAAAGTGGAGATAATCCTCAGCACTCAGTCATCCCCGGGTTTTTCTGCGCTCTCCTCCTGTTGGTGCTGATGAACACATCCCGATGGAAGCTCAACAATAATATGAGTATTGGGCGCGAGCCACAGAGCAGGAGCGAGACGGAGACGGGAAAAGTGTTCCTGTGCAATCAGTAAAGAAGTACCGGGAGTGGAATCCACGCCAAACCCGAATCCGACATACCGCTCTCCTGTCTCGGCCTTACCGTATCAGTCGTCTAGACGCCAAGGATCGTCCTATCTCCCGATCCTCACGCCTGATGTCTGAGCCTAGGGAAAAGAAGGAACGTAAAAAAAGAGATGTTTTACTCATCCTGGTGTCGGGAATGACAGACGTCTGTGTCGTCGGGTGTGAGATCGTGTGAGATAAGTGCAAGGTTTTCATTTGTGTGTGTGTGTGTGTGTGTGTGTGCGCGCACATACCTTAGTGCTGTGCTCGTAATGTTCGTTCGTTAGCGTTTCTATAGCAACAGCTCAGACACATCGGATACCAAATTGTAAAAAAAAAAAAAAACGGTGATGTTTCCTGTAAGGAGAGATTGATTTAATAATAATGGAAGGAGTCTCCACTGTTAATGAGAGAGAGAGAGAGAGAGAGAGAGAGAGAGAGAGAGAGAGAGAGAGAGAGAGAGAGAGAGAGAGAACATGGACCCATGACTCCAAACAGGAAGTGAGGCAGGAACAAGAAAAGGAACGATGAAAGAAGCATCGTGTATAAGAGTAATAAAGCAGTGTTGTCTTTAGGATGAGAGGAGAGAGTGAGAGAGGAGAAAGAGAAAAGAGAAGAGTGACAGAGAGAGAGAAAAAAAGAGAGAGAGAGAGAGAGAGAGAGAGAGAGAGAGAGAGAGAGAGAGAGAGAGAGAGAGAGAGGGAGAGAGAAAGCGTGACAGAGAGAGAGAGAGAGGAGAAAAGGTGACAGAGCGAGGGAGAGAACAAGGAGAAATTAAGCGTAAATCAAAGCAAACATTGTGAAAGTGTGCAGATGATTGTGTGTGTGTGTGTGTGTATGTGTGTGTGTGTGTGTGTGTGTGTGTGTGTGTGTGACGACTCTAAAGCGGTGCACTATGTTTGAAGTTCTATTAACACACACACACACTCTCTCTCTCCGAGTCTGCTGAAGAAAAGCCACTTCTGTTATTTGGAGCAGATTTTTATAAGCCGTTTTTTGTTTTAATGAAATATTTCAACCCTATCGAGGACACACACACACACACACACACACACACACACACACACTCTATTGGGAAAACACAATCTTGTGACAGACAGACAGACAGACAGACAGACAGACAGACAGACAGACAGACAGACAGATAGATAACCTTTAGAATTTGTTCACAATAAAATATAGAAAACATATCACACGTTTAAACTGAGGAAATGCACCATTTTGGGGAAAATAAAAGGTCATCTTGGATTTAATGGCTGTGACACGTTTTTAAAAAGGACAGACAACAAAAGTCTGGAAGAAGTAAGTGTTGAAATGTTTCTCAAACAATTTTTAGAACACTGATGAGGTTGATTGACAGCAGGTCAGAAATTAAAGTGTATCTTAGAGAGGCAGAGTCTCTCAGAGGTAAAGATGGGCAGAGTTTCACAAATCTGTAAAAACCAAAACCTGCCTCTCCAATTTGTGGAACAATATAAAAATCTAATTGGGAAGTTGTTGAATGTTACATCATCTACAATCCAGTAGATAATATCATGAGAAGATTGTGAGACTCTGGAGAAATCTCTGTGATTTTCAAGTCCTCAGGAGGCACTGCATTGAAACGAGACACGTCCGGGTGCTAAACTGGACCTTCTGCAATCCAGACATGTCACAAATTGAAGATATTTATCAGACGTTTTTTGGATGCAGGAGCATGAAATTTTCCGTCCACCTAAACTAGGAGACCAAAACCTGTTCCGGCATGACGATGCACAGGGATCTTCATGAAGATCTGCTTTACATGGGTTGGAGTGGAAGATCTTCTTCAATAAAGCTTCAATTCAATGTAATTTGTAGGGCACTTTTAACGAGGGATAAAACAAAGCAGCTTTACAGAAGCATATCGATTATGAATATGAATATAACATTTAAACGGATAAATCAGTCCATAAGTTTGTCTCTAATGAGCAAAACAGTAGTGACTGTGGAAAGAAAAATCTCCCTGAGTTAATATGAAGAAGAAACCTTAGTAGGAACCAGACTCAGAATGGAACCCATCATCATCTGGGTGACACGGAATGTCCATTCATTACAGTTCCATCATTGTTGAGGTTATCAGCTGTTCAAAGATGGACGCTTGGTTTAAAGATCTCTTTCTTGAAATCTACACTGTTCTAGCAAAGAACAATCTTTATTTTTTTATTGCGATTTTTGGCAACGACAGCGATAATTCGAAACAAACAAATAGAAACAAGGGAGGAAATGGAGGAAAACACATCACACAAGTCATACACATGAAGCCCTTATTTATATTTCTTGAAGTAAGGAAAACTGCTTGTGGTACATTCAGATCCTAAAACGAGGATAAATTACAGGAATTCACATTAATCATTTTACATAATAGGAAAGTGAAAAGTTTGAAGCAACATCTGACACCACATTTTCAGACTTGTGTTCAGTAGAAAAGAGTTGCAGGACAACCTGAAAGCAGTTGAATAAAGAACAGCAACCAATGAACTGCTTTCTCCATTACTTCATCTGATACACACAGAAGTGGTAGCTCAGTGCTTCAGATGGATATTTTATATCAAATGGTTGTGAGTACAAGTCCCAGACTGGCACTGCAGGGCCCTTGAGAAAGGCCCTCAACCCCGAGTCTACTGAGTCGTATAAATGAGATCACAGTAAGTCACGTTGTAATGTCACACTAAAGTCCACTGAAATTCACATTCAGACGAAATCAGTGTTTATAAACCAATACTTTCTAGTAAGACGAAATAAAAATAGAACTTTTTGGTAATAATATTACAGTACAGCATGTTTGGAGAAAGAAAAAGGGGGTTTGTGCGAGCGCTGCAGACGGCGAGCAGACGAACCGTCGTGCTAACGTTCCCGGTCGCGATGACTAAAACATGCCCACGCACTCCACTCAACATCTCATAAATTCCTGTTCTTCAGTCAAACATGCTACATTTGTTTGATGATGGTAGTTAGGCATGTCCTTCCAGTCACTAACCTCAAAACACTGTGAAGCGAAAAGAGAGACAGAAAGAACAAACGAGAGCGCTCGAGAAAGACAGAGAGCAGCACTCAAGACCAGACGAGACCGGACCAGACTAGACGAGGGAGGAATATAACATCTGTACTGACTGTTTTGAAAGCGTCTGATTTATTGTACAGTCAGAATCGTATCCACTGGAAATGATTTGCAATGATTTACCTTTGGATCGGCGCTGCCGTGAACAGGCGAGGAAATGAAAACACTATTGTAACCTTTGTTAGGTTCAAACAGGGCCATTTCCTTCACCCGACTCAAAAACAACAATGGAAAGACCTTAAAGCTGAAACATGGCATCCCACAAGGGTCGGTTTTAGGCCCGATGATGTTCTGATTATAGACGTGCCCTTTAAGAACATAATGCCAGCTTTCGGGTCTATGCTAATAACACGCAATTATCCTTATCAGTTTGGCTTTATTGAGCAGCACCGCTATGCCAGACGTGTTAAACGTGTAAAACATCGGGATGGCTAGAAACGTACATCTCCTTAGTTTGCACACAGAAATGCTGATGTCTGGTTTGAAGTCTTGCCCCAGTGGAGCTGCTGATTGTAGCCTGTAAAACTAAAAGCTACAGTTAGAAACATTTAAATGCTGCTCTGTTATTTAACCAATTGAGTGGTGGTTTGTTTCCAAGACATTTGATGTGTGCGTGTGTGTGTGTGTGTGTGTGTGTGTGTGTGTGTGTGTGTGTGTGTGTGTGTGTGTGTGTGTGTGCGTGTGTGGATCAGTTATAACAGTGTTGTGGCTGTATAATTGGAAAAACAATGTAAATAAGTGGTTGGTTATTGGGAGCAGTGGTGATCAGTGATTGGTTATAAATCTGTTTTTTACATCATGTTTTTGGGAACATATTGGACATGGGATAAAAAGACACAATGTACATTAGGATCAGTGATGAACAATAACATTTCTATAACATTATCATAGCATTTAAACAACATTTCCAAACATTGTAAAAATTTTCTTCAATATTATGTGTCTTACACTGTGTAAACAAGGCATGTGAGCCAGGAAAGAGAGAAAGTGTGTGTGTGTGTGTGGGGGGGGGTAATCTGGAGAGAGAGGTACACACAAAGAGAGACAAGAGACATGGGGGAGAGATAAAAAGACAAAGCTATGAACGACAGAGAGAGATGACAGACAGACAGACAGACAGACAGACAGACAGACAGACAGAGAGAGAGAGAGAGAGAGAGAGAGAGAGAGAGAGAGAGAGAGAGAGAGAGAGAGAGAGAGAGAGACAGAGACAGAGAGACAGAGAGATGAGAAACATTGTTGGAGAGAGACTCAGACAGACAGAGAGAGACAAGGGGGAGTGAGACAGAGGGGGGAAAACAGAGAAAAAGAGAACCAGAGACAGGGAGAAACAGACAGAGACAGAGAGAAAAAAGAGAAACCAATAGAAAAAGACAGAGATACAAATGGAAAGACAGACAGAGAGAAATAAAACCTTTGAGAAATGAACATTAACAATGTAACATGTAGACACAGAAAAATACACACGATTTCCACTTAGACACTCTGTAATCAATCACGGAGGATATTTTTCTGTAAACACGAGACTCGAACCACATCCAGATGTTCAGTGATGTCACACAGATGTGCTGATGTATTTTAACTCTGTGGCACTTTCTGTCATCCGCACACAGGAACAACATGAGCGGAGGTGTTCTGAGGTACATCCATGTGTGTGTGTGTGTGTGTGTGTGTGTGTGTGTGTGTGTGTGTGTGTGTGTGTGTGTGTTTCACACTGGCTAATGATCACAGGACTGAAGAGATGTTCGTTTTTCATTTAATCGTGAAAAGACAGAACAATGTTTCCATGATTTGGTCGGATTTACACTCCAGTCACGCTCTTGCAGGTGTTCGTGCTCTTTACCCGAACCTGTTCTTCTCATTGGCCAGCGCCAGGCGCCGGATGTTCGCCACGCAACTGGCCGCCGCCTCCTGAAGCACCTCGTCTGAAGATCCCATCATGCCGATCAGGAGCTGCGACACAAACACAACGTACGTCATGTGCTGCTGAATTCTGGACTCTGATTGGCTGAGTCGCGCCTAATACGTGTATTCTTGTTTCCTAACGTTTCTATAGTAACAACTAAGTAACCATTGTTCGGTAGATGCCCCGTAAACACTTTTTTTTATTACATCTCCAGTAGCAGTCAGTGTTTTACAGACAGAACATTATTTAGGATGTGCTTGTATTAACGTTTTGGGTACGATTTAAACTGAAGCACGCTGCAGTGTCTCTTAACTATACGTGTGTGTGTGTGTGTGTGTGTGTGTGTGTGTGTGTGTGTGTGTGTGTGTGTGTGTGTGCGTGCGCGTGTGCTATACAAGAGTCTAATTATATTCTAAACAAGCACATTACACGCTCAGTGAACGTGTCGAAAGGCTTTGACCTTTTATTTTGGGACTTTGTGCGATATATAATTTATAGTTACAAAAAAAAAAAAATAATCGCTTCGCTTCGCTTTCAACGCTATAAAATATAAAAGGGGAAAATGTTGGCTAGCAGTTTGCCATGCGGTGGCTGGAGGCTAGCAGGAGATATGTGAAGGTCGTGATGAGTATTTTACGACGTTACACATCGTATCGTGATCTTATATCCGCCTGGCGGCCGCGTTAACGTCCCTCCGAAAGCCCGAGTCGATCGTGTCTTTCCATTTTGGCGTGGTTATAAGCCGTTAGCGTTTGATCGCTCCTCTCCACACCCGGCCCGCTAAACTCCTAAAGAGACCACTTTCCGGAACAGTCTGGCTACGTAAAAACAACACATTAAAAGCTTGTGCTTTTTACTGCGCAGAAACGGTTACTTTTTATACTGTCGGATGATGTGAATGTTGGCGGGGACGAGAGGCTGCCAATGCCGCACTGCGGCGACACGACACGGCACGGTATAATATACTCGTCTCTCGTTCTTGTTTGCATGCGCGGCGAGGAGAGACGTGCTCGCCAGATCTAAATAAACACGCATTAGTGAAAAAAACTACGCTGCCACCACAGACCCTTCATAAACTCGTCCTCTGTACAGCCCCACGTTCTTACGTTCAGGATGCAGAAACTTAAGAATCTCAAAAACATTTTCAGAAACTCAGTCTTCCTATCAACCCTTCCATTCATTTGATCAATCCCATCAGTATATCCATCCATCTTATTGGTCTATCCCATCCATCCATCCATTCATCCATCCATCCATCCATCCATCCATCCATCCATCTTATCGTCTATCCCATCCATCTATCCATCCATCTTATTGGTCTATTCCATCCATCCATCTTATTGGTCTATCCCATCCATCTATCTATCTATCCATCCATCCATCCATTCATCCTTCCAACCATCCATCCATCCATCTATCCATCCATCTTTTTGGTCTATCCCATCCATCCATCCAACCATCCATCCATCCATCCATCCATCCATCCATCCATGCATCCATCCAATTGAATCATAGCCATGCATCCTACTCTAGCCAAATTATCCTACTCTATCATCCAATCCCATCCATCCATCAATCCATCCATCCAACCATCTATCACACAGACCCATCCCATCAACTCATTCCATCCCCGTTAGCTTATTTCATCCCATCCTACTATCCATCCATTCATCCATCCTTTTGAATCATATCCATCCAAATCCCAACAATTCCAAAAATCCTTCCATCCATCTGAATCATATATATCCATCTAGTCAAATCATCCTAATCTATCATTCAATCCCAACAATTGTCCATCCATCCACTTGTCCACCCATCCCTCCATCCACCTATCCTAATCATATTCATCCATCTAGCCAAATCATTATATTGTATCATTCAATCCCAACAATCCCATCCATCCATAAATCCATTCATCCCTCATAATAAATGATATCCATCCATCTTGTCAAATCCCATTAAACGCATGCGGTCCTGCACCCAAATAATTAATTCAATTACGATATCTGTGAAATCCATCCCACCATTCATACCATCCCATCCTACAGCTCCATCCATTCTATTAATCCCATACATGGTATAATCCCTCACACTCATGACCAAGTAGGAATTCAAATCTGGCTTCTCTTTTTTGCCTGAAACAAAATGTTAGTGTGGGGATCAACACACAAATGACTTCCACATAGAGATGTTCCATAGCCGAGTTTCCGTAAGAGCTGATTGGAACCGACACGGCCGTATCAGGAGGCCTTGACTTGCTCATTAAAGCAGTCATTCTGCAGCTCTCTGGTTGATTGTGTGTGGGTTCGGCAGGGATTCAGCAGCTCCATGTGTTTCTGTGTATGTAATTGAGAGCTTCTGTGCGCCGTGTTATCTTTGTGTTCGCGTCACGTGCGTGAGGGCGAGGCCTGGGTTTGAACCCTGACTCGTTTTTCGTGTCGGACACGCGTTTGTCGGGCGGCAGCGCGCATTCGTGCGGTCGACGCGGGGCCAAGCTGGAGACATTCCCAGAATTCCCTGCTGCAAAGATAAACAGTGGAAGGGAAAACATCAGAAGCGAAGGCAAATCTTCTATCTCGTGCTCCCTGAGTCCTGGGTTTAATCAAGAGGAAATAATAGACTTGAACCAGGAACTTTATTTAGATATACTAGCGCCGGCCTCCGGAACGCTGCGGATCGCTTCATGGTCGTTTTCCAGATCGAGTATAAAGTAGCACTGAGAGCGTGTCGGAGAGGCATTCGGACGTGAACGCACGAGGCTGGAGGGACGCGCCGACCAGCTCAGACAGGCTCCTTTTGTGAAAGGCTGGAGGATGCCAGCGCCTGCGTGCCAGCGTTCAGAGCGTGTTATTCAGACGGAGCCAAACGGGGGGCTCCCTCGATGGGTCGCTGTGCTCGTCCTCAGAACGCACAAACACCTCGGACGATTTTTATCTCCTACAGCTCCTCTTCCTTGCGTTCACTAAATCTGGCTGAAAGATTCGGCGAACGCCGCGCAAGCCCGTTTTCCCAAGTCCTGTGCGAACATGTGTACACACTCACACCCACACACACAGTCATGCATGGAGGTGTCACGGTGTTAAGTGCTAGGGTGGTACGCTGCTGTTTCCTGAGGTGAGGTGCTTGAAAGTGCTCTAAAGCCCAAAGCTGAGGTACACCTGAGAGCCATTAGGGCAACTTGAGCCCTCATCACTCTGTACAAGGCTTCAGTCAACACCGTTAAAACCCCCTTCTCCATTCCATACCCTCCCTCTCTCCCTCTCCCCTCTCTCTCTCTCCCCTCTTTCCTCTTTCCTCTCTTCTCCTCCTGCTCTCTCTGCTATTTTTAACTCCCTTCACGGGTGCAGGTTGGGCTATATTTTTACTACAGGAACCTAGTGAATATTCTCCTATTCAAAAACCTTTTTAACCCGAGAACTTGTTTCTGGAACACTAAAAGTTTAGGTCAGGTTCCTCTCCAAGAACTCCTACAGGAAGAAGATTTTCAGGAACTTACAAGACCAAAAAGTGGTGGGAGGGGCTAACTCCATCTCCCTTGTCAATCACAGTGGTGCTAATCAGTTATGGGCATCGGTGATATATAATATATAATATAGCACAGTCTGTATGGGTGGGATTTGGCAGGTAAAACGTTTCATGGACCCTAGAAGACATCTATGACACACCACTTATCACCACTAGGTGTGTGATCTTCAGAATTTGTTAGCTACACATATTAACAGGCGAAAACAGATATGCTACATAACATCCGGCGTACTGTTGCAAAGGGACAATTTCTGGTAAATTTCCAGAAACTTTCCATGGGAACTTCATATCGGGAATTTTGGATGTTAGAAACTTACCGGGAATTTATAGTAATCTATTATAAATTTATATAAACTGTATCATATACAAACAAACAGTTTGTTTGGTCAGAAGCTGAAACGCATTCAAACGAATACAGACTTTGAAAAAATTACTATTTTTAAGGAACCTCAGGAACAGGATGATCTCCTGAAACATGAAGCACACGTGGACGCACACCTGAGCAGCTCGGCATTCCGCATTCGTCTCAGTGGGAGTGAGGGAGGATAGTGAACAGCCCAAGTGTGTGCTGGTGTGTCATCTGTTCTTCATAATCCATCAGCCTGAACCTGCTCTCCACTCAGCATGACTAAGAGAAACAGCACAGAACCTAAAACATGCCTCGTGCTTTACATCGTGGCTCTATGTGTCTGGCCATCTCTCTCTCTCTCTCTCTCTCTCTCTCTCTCTCTCTCTCTCTCTCTTTCTCTCTCTTGTGCTCGCTCTCTTTCTCTCTCTCTCTCTCTCTCTCTCTCTCTCTCTCTCTCTCTCTCTCTCTCTCTTTCTCTCTCTTGTGCTCGCTCTCTTTCTCTCTCTCTCTCTCTCTCTCTCTCTCTCGCTCATACCCAAGTCTGTTTTGAGTTCTAGGCATGAACATGACAGTGAAAACAAACAGGCTCGGAAAAACAGAAGCAGCCTCAGTGTTCAGAAGTTCGCATGGCAGCGTCCGTCGTCTGCAATCTTTTTCTCATTTATTCTTTCAATCCGCCACAAAATACACAGCAGAACACAGGATCTGGCAACCGGCACTGTTGAAATCCCCTCACATGAAAATGCCTGAAAATTACCATCTGCGTTTTGTAATTTGCTTCCATTCAATTCACAAAAAAAGAAAGACAGACAGAAAGAAACAAATCTTTGCTACTATTTTACAAAACAGTAAATGAGGCTGTCTCTGAGAATTTATGGCTTTAGCAAATAATCTGCAGCACCACAGTAGCAACAGGCACTGAAGAAAGAAAGAAAGAAAGAAAGAAAGAAAGAAAGAAAGAAAGAAAGAAAGAAAGAAAGAAAGAAAGAAAGAAAGAAAGAAAGAAAGAAAGAAAGAAAGAAAGAAAGAAAGAAAGAAAGAAAGAAAGAAAGATACACAGTTCTGCATCTGAATAAAGACTAGAATCTGAGTGCGGTTTTATAACATGTAGTTTCAAGTTTACAGCTTGTAAAAATGTCAGAAATATCTTTGACCCTCTGTCCTGCCTGGAGCTTCCTCAGACAAGCCCAGAACTTCCCCCATATAGTCCAAAACTTCATCTGTCCTGGCTTTCTTCTATAACCCCAACCCTGGAGCTAAGTACATCTTCATGGAGTTTGATTCCCCCAAACTATAGCTAAATCCTTTGGCCTTTCTCCACCTGGCCTGATGTTTCTTCCCTCTGTCCTGAGACTTCCTCCCTACATGCTTTCAGACATCCTTCCAACATGAGGATTAAGATGTCTAATGTAGTGCTTTCTTTTTCTGGTCAGAGGTTTCATCTGAATGACCTGGGGCTTCCTCTGTCCAACTTTAGGCTTATTGCAGCTCTCCAGCATGGGGCTTGTGCTGCATATTCCAGGACTTCTTGCAGCCAACCTGGGGCATCTCCTGACCAGCCCTGCATTTGAGCTGTCAATGCCAGAACATCTTGTGCCGAACCTGAGGCTTCTCCTATCTAACATGGGACCTGAACTGTCAATGATATGGCTTTTAGTGCCAACCTGGTGCTTTTATTGTCCATCATAGGGCTTGAATTGTCGATTCTGGTGCTTTTATTGCTCAACCTGTGGCTTAAATTGTCCATTTCATGGATTTTAGTGGCCAACCTGGGGCTTAGACTGCCTATTCCAGGGCATCCATGCCCAACCTGGGGCTTTTCCTGTGTAACATGGCGTTCGGACTGCCGATACACAGGCTTCCTGTCCTTATACTGTAAGTTGATATGACTTTTAGACCTTCTCCTAACCACTGTGTTTTTATTGTGTACAAATTGTGCCTTCAGCATTGACCATAGTTCTGAAAAATCACTCTAATTACAGTTGGCAAAAAAAAAAAAAAAAAACTCTGACAAAAAAAAAAGTCAAAACAGATCGCTTTAGGTCCTTTCATATTTTTCTGGGATATACTAATAAATATTTGGTTGAAACAAATAGTGTAGAAAAATCCTGTAGGAGGGCCGTATTTGTCGCTTGTAAAGCCGGTGAGGACAGAAGCAACGCTCAGACTGGTCTCTAATGGCTTTTCCAGGGTCAAATACTTTCTTCTCAATGCTTAATTTCCCCTGCTCCGGCATAGGGGACTGGGTTCTAGACCATTAACACCAGCCAGCAAGAAAGCTCGAGTCTGAATACAAGTCTTAGACAGAACACAGTTAGCAGACAGAGAGAGGGAGAAAGAGACAGAAAACGAGACAGAGAGAGAGAGAGAGAGAGAGAGAGAGAGAGAGATTATTATGACTTTAAGCTGCTACATGTTCTTAGCGAAAGCTCCGAGGTTTGAAATACGGCTACAATAATATCAGGAGGCAGTCTTGAGTTTTACACCCCTTCATAAATTAGACTGGAGCGCAGACATCGTTCCCTGATAAACGCTCTCCAAACTCATTTACAACGTTTGGAAATATTGTTTTAACACGTTTTTCTGCCACGCTGAAACATATATCACGAGTAAAATGCAGCCAAGTGGACTTGCCCTCCCTTCAGCTCCGGGGTAATGTGTCCTCGGGGTGAGCCAGGTATACTGGAGGTGAAGACAAATGGAACTTAATGTGTGTGTGGCGTCTATGAAGAGGGATAATGGGTGTGTGTAATAAGTGTAGCTCCTGATAACAGTGCAGTAGTGGTGCGAAACCTACTGTATTTGCACGTCGCACTTAAACTAAATAAATGCAGAGATGAATGAAAAAAAATCTTGCAAAAAAAATAAATAAACGGAGCTTCCTGACTTTTGGACTGTATTCCTTCGGAACAGCCGACGTTGAGCTCGGTCTTTAATTACGGGCCGTGTTAAACCGCAGCAGCACATCAGCCTGGAGCTTGGCATTAAAGCAAAAAGGAACATGGGGCAAAAAAAAAAAAGAAAAAAAAAAAAGCAACTTGGCTGCAACGCCGCGACCGCGTTCATAATTTATCCTCCTGCTCTTATTGGGCGAGTGTTTTACCACTCTGTGTTTGCAAACACTTTTCTCATGTGAAAATATTTAACAGTGGAAATGCTGAATGTGGGTGAAGTTAGACATCTGCTAGCAGACAGTGTAACGCCAGTGACGCTGTATCTCTATCCGTGTTTGAACCCAAAGTGGGCGTGGCCTATTAAAAAAGATAAATATAAAACGCTGGAAGAACGTCGGAATTAGAAATGTCAGCATGGTTACTGATCAAAAGGTCGGTGGTTCAAGCCCCAGGATCAGCAAGCTGTTAAGCCGCTGAGCAAGGCCCTTAACCCTTCCCTCCTCCAGGGGCGCAGTATCATGGCAGACCCTGAGCTCTGACCCCGGCTTTCAAACATCGTTGGGATATTTGAAGAAAGAATTTTACTGTGCTGTAGTACAAAGCTTCATTTCTGACAGTTCCTCAACCTCAAGTACATCGCTGGAGTTCACAGTTGGAGATGTACGCAATAGTGGTTTTGGTTCCCAAAATATAAACAAACGAGTAGCCTCACTTTAAACCACCGTGACCATGAGGTCCTAAGCATGCTCCAGTTGCACCAAACAGCACTACATAACGCTGTCTTTTTCACACTGAACGAGCTTCTCTTCAGGAGACACCCTTTTCCAGAGCTACTTATACTTATTCCATTTGTACTGTACACTGTGCAGTTGAGCGGTGAGGGTGTTGCCAGGATTTGAACTCAAACTCTTCTGATCTGAAGTCCACAGAAGTTAACCACAGAGCTACCACTTCCTCCTCTGGCATCTGGAACCCAGTCCAAGATGTCAAATACACAAAACATCTGTAAAATGTTTCTCCTGCATGGAGCTTCTTCTAACCAATCCAGGTTTTTTCATCATCTTGCTTGGGAATTACATGCTTAGGGCTTCTTAGGCTTGCTTAGGGCTTCATCTTAGGGTTGTTACTTTGCTCATTAATCATACTGTTCACATTAACTCGTGGCCTTTGTCCAGTGAGCTTCAGATCAGCGTCCTGTGAGATCCAAGCCCTGATGCACACCTTCAGCCTCAACCAGATGACCTTCTAACAAGCTCCTGCAGCAGTGTTCATGTAAATCTCCTTCGCTGTTCACAGAAGCACCCAGTGACCCTACACTATATAATACTCCACAATCCACCAGGTTTATTTATTGACTTCTGCTCTGCTCTGCACATGGGTCAACACTTCCTTCTACTATACTTATACCATACGATATTACACTGTATATTTTGTTCTGTATATTTATAGGCGTTGGAGGGGTTTGGGACAGTGGTCAGGGTTCTGAGCTTCTGAGAGGAACATTCTGGGCTCATGTCCCAGGATCTTTCAAACTCAGCTGTTCAGCTCTGAGCTCTGATTATATCCTGTATCGGCTGCGAGTCAATCGAGATAAATAGTGCAGCACTTTATATTCTGATGCCATTTCTAGTCATAGTTCTAGATTTCTGGTCCTAGATTCTAAAAAAAAAACGATACAATAGCTAATTTGCTTTAAACAAAAAAACCTCCGGTCCACCAGTCCAGAAAAAGTCACAGATTTGATTATCTAGTTCTGGAATAGCGTTAAAAATCATTTCAATAATTAGCGTCAATGTTTTTGAATTTCGCCCAAAATGACCTTTAAATCATCATGGAAAAAACAATAATTTGTTATTTTTTAAAAAGTCCTAAATATATAATTTTTTTAATAGTCTGTTAGCCTAGAAATAATCGTTGCACTATTAAAAAATTTATTTCCCCAGAAAAGAAAAATCCTCAGGGTTCTGCTGGTCCTGGAAAATAATCGCCAATATTTATTATATTTGATAAATAAAAAAACAGTAATTTATTTAGTTAGTTAGTTGTATTAATTAGGATTTTACACATTTTTAAATGGAACTTATTTTAAATATATATTATATAGTTTATTAATAATAAAGGAGTACGCGTCTAATACTAAAAAAAAACATTTTTGTTTATTCATATTATATCACAGTTTTTAATTATTAAATAATTATTTAATTATGTTCATAAATGAAAGAATGGACAATAATGTAATTAAGCCGAAAGATGCTGAGGAATATTTTTTTCCCATAAAATAAAAAAAATATGTCATATTTACATAAAATTGCATTTAATGTCTAATTTGTGTTACATAAATATTAATAATATAATTCTAGAAATTTCTGATTATTATTTGATTATATTATGATAATTTTTTAAAACAGCATTTTTAAATAGTAATTAAAAAAATGGTAAAATGTAACTATATTACAAAGTGTTTGTTTCCCAGCATAAAAAAACCCATGTGTTACCGACTATTTGCTATAACTTTCCACTAAGCTTTCACACACTCTGGCATACAGAAACCCCGTGCCAGGTTTTTCCCAGCAGTTCCTATAAACGGTCTGCATGTTTGTACGTGACGGACGGAATATTACACGCTTAAAAGCCTCGTATTAATATTATACAACATCTAGACATGGCATGTAGCGGTCACTCAGAGTTTAAGCGTCCTTCATGCTTTCTGAGGACCGGAGGTGGACCTCAGAAAGCGTCCAAGGGTCCACGGTGTTTCTCTTAGCAACCGTCGCCCTGGGTGACGGTGTTTGCGTGCTCTTCTGCCCTGGCATCCCGCAAGCGTTTGGACTGGTGGGGAAAAGCAACACTCAGCACACACACACACACACACACACACACACACACACACAGACACACACACACACACACAGAGTGCTGTTTGCTCAGCCCCATTCCCATGACGGTTTGAAAACGCGCTTCCGCTGCACGAGAAAGAAAACGAGGCCTTGTTCTCGCTGCCATCGCTGCTCCGCAAGGCCTCGGAAAACAGTCTTTAAATTTATTAGGGATGTTTTCACACGTCTTAAAAAAAAAAAGAAGAAGAAGAAGAAGAACAGAGAAAAGAGGAGGCTGGGATAGTTCACCACTGAGGCCCAGGCTGGAAATAACTGTGTGTGTGTGTGTGTGTGTGTGTGTGTGTGTGTGTGTGTGTGTGTGTGTGTGTGTGTGTGTGTGTGAGTGTGTGGGTGTGTTTGTGTGTGGGTGTGTTTGTGTGTGGGTGTGTGTTTGTGTGTGGGTGTGTGTTTGTGTGTGGGTGTGTGTTTGTGTGTGTGTTTGTGTGCTAAGCGTTTGTGTGTGTGTGCTGTGTGTGTGTGTGTGTGTGTGTGTGTGTGTGTGCGCATGTGGGTGTGTGGTTGTGTGTTTGTGTGCACGTGTGGGTGTGTGTGTTTGTGTGTGGGTGTGTGTTTGTGTGGGTGTGTGCGCATGTGGGTGTGTGTTTGTGTGGGTGTGTGTTTGTGTTTATGTGGGTGTGTGTTTGTGTAAATGCCACACAGCAGCTACGCTTCAGTAAAATATGCTGGTTTAAATAAATAAATAAATAAAAACTCCAGCAATATAAGATGATGCTCATCCATAAAACAGTCATTTTGGACAATATTACATGAGAGATCATCATTAGATATAAACCACTGAGAATGTTCTCCACATGAACATCCTGAAGATCCACAAGGTTACTGTGGAACTCCAGAATCATGAAGATGGATTTGGACTGTAATTAAGATAACAGTTGTCTACGGGACTGCAGTTGTAAGTGAAGCATCCGTCAGTGAACCTCAATGAGGATGAAATGGACGTTCGGTGGTACCCCAATGAGGACGGCTTTCGTTTAGAGTCTGGTTTCTAGTAAGTTTTCTTCCTCATAACATCTCAGGAAGTTCTTTTTTGTTTCCATGAGCTCGTTAATTAGGGATAAACATTATAGGACTAATTTATGGTGCTGAAATCGAATACATTTTTTGTATACAAAAGAAAATTGACATTTAAATGAACCATTCAGACTAAACAAAACTGTATTCTTGTTCTGGTTCCACCTCCTGAACTCCACCTACGTACCAACTTTATACTGACTGTTACGAAATACTGACGCTGGAGACTCCTTTCATAAACGTTTCATAAAAACTACATGATTGTGTGTGTGTGTGTGTGTGTGTTACCTTGACGACGCCACTCTGGTGCATGGTGATGCAGTTGTTCGGGTCTCTGGAGAGCTGGAAGAGGGCCTGAGCCGTAGTCTGGTACACCTTGGGGTCTTCAGAGCAGAGGTAGTGCACCAGCGGGGCCACAGCTCCGGCCTCGCCGAACGCCGCTCGGTTGGAACCCCACATGCAGCAGCGAGCGATGGCCTTGGACAGATACCTCCGCAGATTATCGTCAGTCTGCAACCAGAAGCGAATCTGAACTCATTACAACTGTACGCGTACTCGGACAGCTGCGAATGCACTTGTACGAGGTGGTAGAAAAGGTTAGTTTTTTAAGACGCTAGCAGATGGCAGCATGCGCAGTCACAGGGAGCGCCGACCTTCATGAGGCAGATGCTGTTGTAACCATGTGCGTTACCATGTCGACAGGATGCTCCATGATGACAATGCACCCTGTTTTGACGGCGTTGCGGAAATCCGCCGTGACTCTCGGAAAAGGAGACTTTCAGTACACGTTCCAGAAGTACGCTGGGAGCGCTGTGTTGCTGTGCAAGGGGACTATTTTAAAGGTGATCGTGTGGAAATAAAGTGCTTTCTTGTAAAGAAACCTTTTGCGCTGATATGTTCAGAAATATATTCTAAATCATGTCACTTTATAAATAGATAAAAAAGTG
>NC_139585.1:2967712-2975212 GCF_946808225.1 Silurus aristotelis | reverse complement strand
TGTACGGGACACAGAGGATCTGGAGGACTCGCGCCGTCTGGCGACTTATAAATCAACTCCTGAGTCGTGATAACAAGAAAAGCCCTTAGGAGACCCCAGAGAGGCAGTAAATCTGTGCCCTAACAGCACTGAGTCCCGCACGGTGCGATTTCAACACGCAGAGTGCTGAGCAGGTAAAGTGGAACGCTTACAAACATGGGGGACAGCGAGTCTTTTAAGGTCTGCTGACTTACATGTGGACATGAGATTTAGTTCACATTCAAGTGGAAAGTGTTTATAAAGATGTCTGCCAATTTATAGTCGAAAACAACAAAGTAGTACGAATAGATGTAAAAAACAATACATGGTTTAATGTGGACACTAAAACTAGTCTCCTGTCTCAGTGTGGAGACTAACCCTAGTCTCCTGTCCCATTGTGGACACTAACCCTAGTCTCCTGTCTCAGTGTGGACACTAACCCTAGTCTCCTGTCTCAGTGTGGAGACTAACACTAGTTTCCTGTCTCAGCGTGGACACTAACACTAGACTCCTGTCTCAGTGTGGACACTAACTCTAGACTCCTGTCTCAGTGTGGACACTAACAATAGTTTCCTGTCTCAGTGTGGACACTAACACTAGTTTTCTGTCTCAGTGTGGACACTAACACTAGACTCCTGTCTCAGTGTGGACACTAACACTAGACTCCTGTCTCAGTTTGGACACTAACACTAGACTCCTGTCTCAGTTTGGACACTAACACTAGACTCCTGTCTCAGTGTGGACACTAACACTAGAATCCTGTCTCAGTGTGGACACTAACACTAGTCTCCTGTCTCAGTGTGGACACTGTGGACAGAAAACAGTGTGGACACTAAACACTGTTGTTGTGGACATTCCCAGCATGGCCAGTCTCAGCTTAATGTCCTACCCAGACGTGAACATGTTGGTCTGCGACAGGAAACGATCATATGGCAGCTATTCTAATTACTTAACACACTCAACCATCGGCCTCTCGAAAATGAGCCGCAAGACAAAAAGGAAGAATGTGCGTGGGAGACGAAGAAAGGCTTTCTGTCCACAACTAAGTGTAAACGTGAAAAAAAAAGAAAAAAAAAAAAAAAAAAAAGAGCCGTCCCTAAAAATATACACGTCCCGAGCCTTTTGCTCAGGAGGTGATGCATTTTTCTGGATGGCGGCGCTTCTAGTTGCTCTCGCGTTCACGTGACCCCCTTATTTCTTCCCAAACGAGCTGTGTGGATTTTTACTACACCGCTGTGGTCGCATACGTCCATAAACGTATTATGCTTTTAGACAATCTCTGGTTGCGCTCGCCCGAGTGAGAAGGCTCGAAACGTAAAGCAGTGTATTTGCGTCCAGCCTTAATTGGGAATGGGACCGGAGTCTATAATAGTCTTGTAAAAGTAATACGATTCAGATGGTGCAACACAGTGGAACACGTCGGCTCAGGGCGACGTGCCACTACAGAGAATTTCCCGGGGCATCGCGTCTGCGCTCGGTTCAAACACGGGCGCTTTGTTTTTGTTCACTCGCGAAGTTGTTTTTTTATGTGACACAGTACGACAGCACAAAGGAACGAATTCGTCCAGGCTACAAGACTGGTGCAATAATTGGAATTCTGTTTTGAAAGTCGAACATTTTTAACTATAGCTGTGGTCACAAACAAGCTCATGGCTGAAACTTTCCTCCTATAAACCCAAGAAAATGGATTTCGATATTGTATGGCATATGGTGACGTTTCCTTCGTGTCCAATAGACACACAACTACGACTGATCTACAGATAACAACCACGTTCTGCTTCAATCGACAGAAAAAGTGAAACGTGATGCAACAAGCGTAATTTGTTTCTGTCGAATCGCATGTTTTGTTTCTGTTGCACAATCGCTTAGCAGCTTATTTGTAGCTCTCCATCCAACTGTTGGTGAACTTTCTTGTTGGCCATTTTTCTTCAAAATGGCCCTAAAACAGTCCCGGGTGAATGTTTCACATGATCACATTCCAAGATATAGCCATAGAGGAGGTGGTAGTTCAGTGGTTAAGTAACTGGGTTATTGATTAGAAAGTCTGGCGTTTGAGTCCCAGTATTGCCAAGCTGCCACTCTTGGGGCCCTTAAGCAAGGCCCGTAACCCTCTGTGCTTCAGGGGCGCTGTAATATCTCTGATATGATCAGCTTCCCTACATCGCAGGGATATACAGAAAAAAATATTTCATTGTTCACCTTTTCTTTCATATGTGATTCCTGTCTGTGACAGAAAATGAAATCTGGAAAATAATGGTGCCTAAAGTTCCAACACCCACACACTGAACATCCGACTGTGCTGAACTGTGCTGTTCTTCATCTTTACCCCAGCTATAAAACATCTCCCCGGTGTCCGAGGTTCAGTACCAGAGTTTGTGTGTGTGGGGGTTTCCTCACGGTGCTCGGTTTCCTCCGACCTCCTTAAACATAGTGGTAGGTAAAGAATCCAGATTCCTGAGAATGATGAAGCCCTGAGCAGGATGAAGTAGGTAATGAAGACGGATGGATGAATATATATATAACACACTAATGTGCTACGGCCCTCAGATGAGCATTGTGGCTGATTGCTGCTTGAGTGGTATTTATTAATGAAGATGCGAACCAATCTACTGAAGCGAACCCAGTAAACAAATTCCTGACTTATTCGATTAATTTGTTTGGTGGAACGTGTCCAAAATGGTGTTTGAAGACGGAACGGTAGTTTAGCGTCGACCCAAACGGAGAAACGTCGGAAAAGGAAAAACATGGTGCTGGGAACGCTCAAAAGCACAAGGCCACACCCTTGAGGAACACCTGCAACCTCTTCGAGGAAATCACTTCCTTACCATTAACAAAATCAACAAGAAATTAGCGCAACAAGAACAGAATGGATTTCCATGAGTCACGTCTCGGGCATGCTGCAGTTTCTTTGCGAATTTTGCTGTTCTTTATTGAACCTCGTCAAGCTTAACTTAATTCAAGGGATGGGATCTGCACATGGTGGACCAAAGGAATTCTCGGTGCATGTCCTGCACTCCGTTCCAGTTTCGTGTGGCTGGGGCTGGCCGCCCGTGCCAACTTCCTGCTTCGGCTTACTTGAAATGACCGCAGTGAAACAATTAAGGCCTCCACCCTGGCCACAAATATGAGCGGATCAGCAGGTAGGATAAACAGTAATCCCTGCTCTCTGTCATTAAATCACTGAGCCATGAGGGTTTCCACACTGGACCTGTCAGGTCTTGGATGAGACACGAACGTTAGGCTGGTCAGGGACCCTCGAGATTCGTCGTCGCAGCGTTAAAAGGAGAACAACAATATTGTGCCTCGCTGAAACCACACCGAGCAAACAACCAGAGGGGTGCGAGGTGAAGATATTCCACACTGTACGCTGCTGAAGCATTGTTCGAAGAGCTACGAGAAGGAGCGGAACTTGGCGTACAGGATGAAATTGGTGGCAACAGCATATTTCAGCCAGAGCAACATTGTGGTTTCCTCTAAACCCAAACCAAGCCAAGGGCAGAGGAACCATTTTCGAATTGGCTTGTTGGACGCTTGTTGCTGCCAGTAATGTAAGCCTGTCGGAGCACGTTTGAATTCAAATGATCAAATCTTCTTTGGGTTGTGGTAAGTAACCGGCCTGATATAGTATATCACACGAGAGGTTGTGTTAGAGTGGAACTGTACCCTTCTTTTCCCTACCATGCTGGATTTAATACTCATAACCGAGTGGTCCAGAGAGATAAAAATTTAGTTTTTTTTCCAAAAGATATAAAGTGCTTGAAAGAATTAAGTAACAAAGACTTCTGGAGTGCAAACCTGCTTGCAGAGCGAGCTATTTAAAAACAATCCTGACCCCTTGGAGAACTTACGCCATGTTTTCTGGATCCATCGCGCAAGCTCCAACAGCCCTGGTGACGTTGATCAGCAGTGCCTGGTTGGTTCCTGTGAGCAGGCTGACCAGTGGTGGGATTCCGCCGCTCTTTCGGATGGCAATGCGGTTCACCGGTCTTTGGGCGCACTCTCCTAAAGCCCCCACCACATTGACCAGCACTTCTTCAGGCTGATCTGAGAGCAAAGCCACCAATGTCTGCAACACCCTGTACTCCTCAAACCTGTGAGAAAACAAAAATATCATGAACAACAAAGAGCTTATTCGCACAAAATCTAACCCAGGGGGCCCGAAACTATGGCCCCTACCCCCCCCCCCCCCCACACACATTTAAAACGGCTCATCTGATATATCTCTTAAAAACTAAAGCTTGTTTGTTTGTATGGTGCAGAATTATCTAATAAACTAATCGAGCATTAGGAGACAATAAATACATTTCAAAGCACAAAAAAATCTCCACAATAAAAAAAGGTTTATACAGTATTTACATAAAATAGAATACACCAATAATATATATATATATATATATATATATATATATATATACATTTTAAAAAGTAGTGAAAGTAAATAAATAATATTGCGCTTTGTGTAAATAATTAATATTGTAAATTTTATAGATAGGTAATATTGTACATTGTGTAAAAAAAAAAATATTGTAGATATTGCATAAATAAATTATATTGTATATTGCGTAAATAAACAATATTGTGTAAATAATGTAAATTCTATAGATAAGTAAAATTGCACATTGTGTAAATAAATAATATTACACATTGTTTACATAAGAATTATTGCGCATTGTTTAGATCAGTAATATTCCACATTGTGTAAATAGGTGATATTGCACATTGTTGACTATAATTGAGAGTAAATGATTTGAGCGTACGGGGGTGAACAGCCTTGCTCGAGGGCCTAACAGCGGCAGCACTATAATATCCGCTATGTCATTTATCATTGTGCTTGTGTGAGTTCTCGACTGCTGACATGTGAAAAACGAATGCACCACTATTACCAATATTAAAAACGCCCTCGAAACATTGTAAATAACGGAAAATGGTGGCCTATTGTATTGTTTCCCACGCTTCCTCGTGACACACACTTGCTCTCCATGAGCATCGTTTTCTGTGGCTTGGAGTAAGACGGAGATCGGGTTTTTTTTTTTTTTGCGACCAGGCGTCCCTTGCCAAGATCAGTACAGTGGCGAACTACAGTAAACATTTAAAACGGGAACGCTGCGGTCGCCGAAAGCCTCGACAAACCTCTGATGTACGATTAAGTTATACGAGTCTTTTCTTATTTGCAGTTACGGTTGCTGGCATCTTTGGCTCCCCGAAAAGGAGATCGGGAAGAGTGTGTCCAAGGTCACATGGTTTTGGTCGGAGTCCAACCATGCGTAAAGCTGTAATGAAAAGGCTGAGTGTAAAAACTAGAAGTACTGAAAAAAGACGCTTGCTTGTGAATGATCGAACGTTCGGAAAACACGCGCGAATGCTCTAAGCTGTGGATGAATACGCGCGTATTAGCGCACGATAGATGCCGTTAAAAGCGTGCAGCTCCGGCTCATAAACACTGGTCCGTATCGCGGCGACGTTGGTTGCAACGAGACGCCGCCTTGTTCCATCTTGTCGAACTCTCTAAGTGCTGCACAGTGGCCCTTCTTTCTAACAGCACTTGTGATGAATTGTTTTAAAAGACTGGGTTTCAGGATTCGAACACTGCTTTTAGCGACAGCGTTTTCACAGAAAACAAATGAATCTGGCCGGTGCTTGTTGACACGGGCAGGTACGGAGGGAAGGGAATCACGGATTTTCGAGCGAAATGAGACCTGATCTTCTCAATGTGAGCCCAAAAAATTTTCATTTTCATTTTGACAAAAAAAAGAATCCTTGAAACATGGCCTAGCCTACGCAGGAGTGTTAAAGTACGACGATCAGTATGGGGTAGTATATTTGTATTTATTAATAGTCTAACAGATTAGAGTATTAGCAAAACAGAGCGATTTACAGTATCGTAATATATAAACTGTACAGTATATGTGTATGCGACAGTAAAACACGCTATGTCCATCGACGCCGGAAAAAAACAAGACAAGACCTAAATTTGGTTGGTGAAACACCAAAAACGGCGAAAAAATACACGCTCTAACTTCAAGACAACTACCGCTGTCGACCACTAGAGGGAGAACATTTTAATATTTAAATATTTAAATATTTGTACAAAAAGTTTCGTAAATTGTAAGATCGGAACAATCGTAAGTCAAAACATCGTAACTCTCAGATCGATAAAGTTTGTCTGGTTTCTAATAAAAGGTTCTATTTGGATCCTACTGAACATTAAAAATGCAGTGTTTTAGGGTTCTAGCACTACAAAAGAACAACAACTCTACAACCTCTAATGGTTCTCAGTTACTGTGACGTTGTTCTGGGATCCTTTCTGAGGTCGCACAATGAAATGACGATAGAACGGGAAAAATAATGTGAACGCAGCGAAGACGTTCGAAACCTGGCATCACGTCGCATCGATCCATCCAACAAAGACCGCTTTCCGCGTTCCACTCCAAGCCGCCTCATTGGCTACCGTCTGTTTGATCATATAAATGTAGCCTGGAAAGATCTCCTGTAGCTCAGATCATGGGATTTTACCTGACAACTAGTGATGGGAAGATCTGATCATTTTAGTGACTCGGTTCTTTGAATCTCGTTCATCAAAATACATGAATCGTTTAGTTCATTCTTTTGATTGGAAATAAAATAAAACGTTACATTTTCAATAAGCAGATTCCCCCAACACGTCTACATACACCGACTCTGACTGTAGTTCCAATCATTTATTACTGACACAAAATGCGCAAAGCCGGCTCTATAAAAATCTGCTTTCCATAAATTAGAGTGGAAGATCTTCTGCTATAGAGCTCCAAACGTATCCTCTCAGCTATGAAACTTTGAAATTGAGGTTAAATATTTTTGGGAGAAATTGTGTGTCTTGACTTATGTCTTGTGATATTCTTGTGTGCTGCAACCAAACTGCTTTCGGGGAAACTGAAACTGAACTATATAGTTCCTCGGCTAATCATCTCATATTTGGCGTAGATCTTATAATAGGAAGTACGTGATATGTGCCGTTTCGGCAGGTTTTATGTTTATGTTTATGTTTTATAAACTTCATAAACATGAAAGTGTGTTGATCTTTGCTCATTCAGACACACATGAGGTGTTTAATAGTGGAGATCTTTCACTCCAAACCCATATAAAGTGTATCATTGTGCTGGATTTGTGCACTGCGGCACTGTCATGCTGGAACGGGTTTGCTGTGGAATCGCGTTTAGAGACAGAAACACATCTGCTGTAGCATTTCTTTTTTTTTTGCACATGATGAATAACAGGACTCACGAGGAACTTCTGAGCGTCATTATATTCTTTTGCCGTTAATCACGTCTCGTTCTGATGCGTCATTAATCAGGTAAACGTTAAACACATTGTCCGACAGGAAAAATCCTTTCCCCTCTAGTGGAACCCACAACACCCACAACACCGAACTTCCCAAACGCTTCCGGACCCCCCTTTTTTCACCCTCTCCGCCCTGGTCCATGCCTCGGCCCACGCTCTCTCACA
>NC_139585.1:2950212-2962712 GCF_946808225.1 Silurus aristotelis | reverse complement strand
TCTCGGTTTGTTTGAGCAGGACGACTAGCGAATGCAGGCCGTTGAATTGCCGCACCAGGTCCCGCGTCTGCTTGTCTTCCGCACACTTAACACACACACACACACACACACAGATGCAATACACGTGTCTGCTATTCATTTCGAACCTTTGGTTGGAGAGAAAGCGGCCGTGTGCAGCTGTGGAAGCACTTCAGTGTCACCGCGGAGAGATTACCTTGAAGATAGCGCTCGCGCAGTGCGTCTGAAGCTCTTGGTTGTCACAGCTCAGGTTCTTTACCAAGTCCTCGATCATTCCCTCTTTCTGGATGGCAATCCTGTAGCTCCTCTGTAGAAAAGAACGAGAGCGTCCTTCAGAGTGCGGCTCACTCTAATATGACTTATGCTATTTCAACTAGCATTACAGCTTTTGAAATAGTTCAGGAATAATGCGAGGTCTGGAGTCTTATGAAATGCAGCTCTGATTTGTTGATGTTTAAATATAGGCACATGTGCTTTTGGCTACTAGAGCGGGTTCATTGTGTCTTAATCTCTTGTAGCTGAAAGACGTGTCTGCGGTCTTTTTTTTCCCTCCCTGAGCGTTCACTGTAGCTGCTAGCTGGATTCCGTGGTGCTGCGTTTATGATTAGCTGTTGTTTAATGCAGTAGCTACAGTAGCGCCGACAGTCTAGACATACGAATTCTTTATGTACGGCTTCAAGAATTTCTCTTAAAAGGAGAAAATCCAGACAATTCCGCACAACGAGGGAGTGAATGAATGAAGGGTGGAAGGAGTTCATTAATTTATAAATAAATAAACAAATACACACTCATATACACGTGTGTATAGCTCGAATAAATGTAATTTAATGAAACTATTTACTTTTTCCATTTATTTAATTGTATTTAATGATGTGCATTTGTGCTAATTTAATCAATCACTGGATTTAATTAATATAATAAAAAGGTAGTAATTAAATGTATTCAATTTAATTTTATATATTTATATATATTTAATAACAGAAAATGTCAACTGTTGATGTTTATAAATGTTGATAATTATAAACCGAGTTATTATTAAAAAAAACGACAAGCTATTTTATGTTTTGTAACACAACCCCCCACGTGACGAGGTACCGAGGAAGTCACGCTTGGGTTAGATTTTGTGGTAGGCATTGTTTGGCTACGATGCCTAATTAGCATTATATGATATACCTATAGTTATATAATGGTTACTATGGTTACATGTCAATCTTGCATATAAGATCGCGGGTCACATCATAAACGCCCCGGTACACGATAAACATTTGCTGTGGCTACATGGAAAGTGTGTTCGCAAACTAGCAACATACACTGGAATCTAAACTGTCTTCAAAATCCTTGAAATCATTCCTATGATGGAATCTACAAAAATCTATGAGAATAAAAAACCTATTTTCTGCTTCCTAACTGAAACAGAGAGGAACAGACCTCAGAGGCGCACTCCTGCAGAGTTCCCACCACAGGGATGAGGACGTTGTTCTGAGGAGATTTGAGTAGTCGGCCGAGCAGAGGGATCGCCCCTGCTTTACGGATGGCCTCCTTGTTCCTGGTGCTCTTACTGCAGCTCCACAGTGCCAGAGCGCCGCAGCGTGCCACCTCCACGTCCTTCTCCTGCTCTGTGCTCAGCGTCGTCGACTTAGGGGCGCATTCCAGAAGCTTCACCTGACGAAGAAATTTACAGTCAGTCCTCAAAATGTTTTACAACACACCCACTGTCAGCCCATGTTTCATATACATGAGTTTTTTCATGACCTCAACTATCAAACTGCAAAAAGAAAAGATTAACAAGATCGATAGCAGAGTTGTAAAAAAACGACTCATGACACAACTCATGTTCCTGACTCAGGATTTAACTCAGACTGCAAAATGTCTGACTCAGGACTTGACTCAGGCTTAAACACTCCTGACTCAGGATTTGACTCAGACTCCAAAATGTCTGACTCAGGCTTAAACGCCCCTGACTAAGGATTTGACTCAGGCTTAAACGCCCCTGACTCAGGACTTGATTTAGGCTTAAACACTCCTGACTCAGGACTTGACTCAGGCTTAAACACTCCTGACTCAGGACTTGACTTAGGCTTAAATGCTCCTGACTCAGGACTTGACTCAGGCTTAAACACTCCTGACTCAGGACTTGACTTAGGCTTAAATGCTCCTGACTCAGGACTTGACTCCGTCTTAAACACTCCTGACTCAGGACTTGACTTAGGCTTAAATGCTTCTGACTCAGGACTTGACTCAGGCTTTTAATCCTGACTCAGGAAATGACTTAGGCTTTAAAAGTATCATTTGCAACTTAAATAGTTTTTTGACAAATAAAAATCAAAGTTTATGACTTCAAAGCTTACTGTTCTTAATTTGACTCAGACATCAAAGTTTGCGAGTCAGTAAATTACACATCAAAGCCAATAATCTCAAATTAGATTCAGACTTCAATACTTTTGAATTGCAAGTTGGTTCCAACATCAAACCCACTGATCCCCACCTCGACTCTGAGTTCAAGGCTTATGAGTCACTAACTGACTCGCACAATAATGCCGATGATTTAAAATTGGACTCATTCCTAAAAACCCTACGTCCTGCAGCTCGAATCTCACCAATGACTCTTAAATTAATTTATGACTCAAAAATCTACTCGGACTTCAACGGATATGGATCTCAACCCAACACACGACCTGCCCTGTGTATTACAACACCAAGAACTGCCAAGATTATGTTTTTCCCCCAAAAGAAACAGAGATGGAAATCTGAATTCTATTTCTGAACTCCTCATAAAATGTGAACAAGCACTAGAGGTTAGACCCAACACTCTTTATCCTCTTCCACAGGTATCATTTCAGACACCAGAATAAGACCCTGGGATTCACAGCGAACAAGTCGTGACTTGACTCAGACTCATAAACGTTAAGTCATAAACAAGTCTGGTGGAAACTGCTGAAATGCCGGACATTAGTGGTGATGGGGCATAGCAACGGAGCAAAAAGGAAAAGAAAAAAAAAGACCAGCATGACTGTGGTGCATTATGTGTACTTTTGTTCTAACGAGATTACACAGGAAAAGCTTACTATTCTGGCCATCATTGGCAGAGCTTTCAAACATCCGTATGCCAGTAAGGAGCGAGCCAGGATTCAATTTACATACTTGGAAGACAGAATTGGACGGTGCAACCATGCAAATCTGGCTGAGCATTTATTCGATTCCCCACAAAATAATGCACTCCTCCGAAGACATGATTGTAAAATCATATCCATTTGTGTTTGGGGTGAAAGAAAGAAAAAAAAAAAGCACATAAGCGGTGATGAATTTGCGACGGGGAGAGAAATTCGAAGTAAGTGAAGGATGAGGTGGACACTGAGCTTTCAGCTGCACTGATTACTCGCAATGCTGATTCCTGGTCTGCGGTTTATAGTTTATAATAGCCAGTGTTTTCCTGAAAATCTGCCGGCCAGCGCATAAGCACCGAAAACGCATGCGGAATTTACTAATTATGTAACTTCTGCCCACAGAGGTCCGTGTGCACAGCAGAGACGTACATAGAGTATATAAATAATTATGTCTAGCTGTAATATTCCAGTGTGAAGGTGTGTAAAGCTCCAGGAGAAACCACACTGGATATTTTGTTCAACTAGTATGAAAATTCTCAGTGTAACTACAGTTACATTATAATTACATCCGGCATTGATTGCTAGTGTGCTGGACTACTGTTTAATGATAGATAGATAGATAGATAGATAGATAGATAGATAGATAGATAGATAGATAGATAGATAGATAGATAGATAGATAGATAGATAGATAGATAGATAGACGGACACAGACAGACAGACAGACAGACAGACAGACAGACAGACAGACAGACAGAAAGATAGATAGATAGATAGATAGATAGATAGATAGATAGATAGATAGATAGATAGATAGATAGATAGATAGATAGATAGATAGATAGATAGATAGACGGACACAGACAGACAGACAGACAGACAGACAGGCAGACAGACAGACAGACAGACAGACAGACAGACAGACAGACAGACAGACAGACAGATAGATAGATAGATAGATAGATAGATAGATAGATAGATAGATAATTAAAATTAATATTTTATTTTTTTTGGTATATTAATCAACTATTTTTCCAGGAGGAAGACGACTAGCATCTTTTTCCTAAAAATTCACTTCTCTGTGAAAGTCCTAGCGAGTCCAAGGCTGCAGTTGTGTGATAAATAACCACCTCTATGCCAAAAATATATTCTCATTAAAGCTGCAGTGATGTAACTCAGGCTACATGCTAATACAGCATTACAGATGTGCACTCCAGAGGTGGTCTGAGCCTTCAGGTTGAGCAGAGTGTGTGATGGAAACGCAGGCTACGTCCGAGTCCGGACGCGTGTAAATATACAGATTAGTGCAGGGCCATGAGCTCGTAATCACGGCGAGCGTCACTCTGTCAACAAACATACGTGCCGAGTTGAGAGGCGACCCGACATTCGATCTGTTTTTACCTGCAGTGCCTGGGCTTTAGTGTGTGTGTGTGTGTGTGTGTGTGTGTGTGTGTGTGTGTGTGTGTGTGTAGAAACAGGTGGGTAAACTCGGACTCACCAGTCTCCAGATGCCGCCATGTTGGCGTACGGTCCGACGTGCTCGCCTGAACCTGGCCACGTTGGCGATGGTCTCGGCCGCCAGGCACTTCAGCTGTTTGTCCGGAGTGTCCAGGATGGACACCATCGTCTGCAGGCCTCCTAAATCGACGATGGCGCGTCTGATATGAGCGCTGTGACTGATCTCCTTTAGGATCTTCAGAGAACCAATCTGAGACATGAACATTTTCATGTTGAGACATAAATAAGACAAAAATGAATCATTAAATAAAAAAACAAACAAGACATAAACAAGACAAAGTAAACAAATGTGACAAGACATAAACAAGACATAAATGACATATTAAGAGAGACATAAATGAGACATGAAGAAAATAAACAAGATATAAACAAGACATAAATGACATATTAAGAGAGACATAAATGAGACATGAAGAAAATAAACAAGATATAAACAAGACATAAATGAAATATAAACCAGACATAAACGAGACACAAATGAACGGTAAACAAGACATAAATAAAACATTAATAAAACAGAAAAAGCAAGACAAAAGACAAAACAAGACATAAACAAAACAAACATGACAAACAAGACATAAATAAAACATAAATCAACAAACAAGACAAAGGAAACAAATGAGGGATAAATGAGACTTAAATTAAACATTAAACGAACGAGACATAAACGAGACATAAACGAGACTCTTCTGTGCTTTTTTTTTTTTTTTTTTTTTTTTACTGTGAAACTCACTTTACACTTGAGCTCCTCGGTGTCTAGCAGGTTGATGAGGACCTCCAGTCCTCCAACGTCTCTGATGGCCAGCTGACACGCCTCCTGAGCCAAGTTACAGTCTCTCATAGAGCACAGAGCAATCACTGTCGCTGTCTGATTACCTCCCTGTACACACACACACACACACACACACACACACACACACACACACACACACACACACACACACAATACAGAAGCAATAAATATGAAAAACATTTATCTCTGTTCATTACACACACACACAAACAAACACACACACACACAACCACATGGTCAGACACACTTGCTTATGTGAGTGTGTGTGTGTGTGTGTGTGTGTGTGTGTGTGTGTGTGTGTGTGTGTGTGTGTGTGTGTGTGTGTGTGTGTGTGTGTGTGTGTAATGAACAGAGATAAATGTGGTGACTGAATAATCATTTGCTGTAATAAACAGAATTGCGCATGTCTCTGACTCTTCGTTGTCCAGCTGCCTGCTGCAGGGGAAAAGTGGACAGATGTGCTGAGCTGAAACATCTGCCCATTTCCCAAGTCTTTGCTGGATACAGAAGCTCCTGCACTGAGCTCCTGGAGCATCAGCAACATTATTAAAGCTTTGAAATCTGACCCTTCAGTCCTTTCATCAAACACACTGGTGGGTCAACAAACACTCTCTCTCTCTCTCTCTCTCTCTCTCTCTCTCTCTCTCTCTCTCTCTCTCTCTCTCTCTCTCTCTCTCTCTCAATTTCTCTCTCTCAATTTCTCTCTCTCTCTCTCTCTCTCTCTCAATTTCTCTCTCTCTCAATTTCTCTCTCTCTCTCTCTCTCTCTCTCTCTCTCTCTCTCTCTCTCAATTTCTCTCTCTCTCTCTCTCTCTCTCTCTCAATTTCTCTCTCTCTTAATTTCTCTCTCTCTCTCTCTCTCTCTCTCTCTCTCTCTCTCAATTTCTCCTTCTCTCTCTCTCTCTCAATTTCTCTTTCTCTCTCTCTCTCTCTCTCTCTCTTAATGTTGGAGAGATACAGCATACATGGAAGATACACACTACAGGAGGTAAACGAGCTTTATCCTACTGAATCAGCAAAATAGGACACACACACACACACACACACACACACACACACACACACACACCTTTCTCAAAGAAAGAAAGAAAGAAAGAAAGAAAGAAAGAAAGAAAGAAAGAAAGAAAGAAAGAAAGAAAGAAAGAAAGAGAAAGAAGATGGTGAAATGAGAGAAAGGTAAATTAAGAGCAGATGGTGTTCAGAGATAAACGATGAGTGGAGATAAAATAACGGAGACAGCGTGATGAGAGGAGCTGAGACGTGCTTACAGCAAAGGAAGGAGAAAGGGTGATAAATAAAACAGACAGACAGAGAGTGAAAGAGAAACAGAGACAGACAGAGAAACGGTGAAAAAACAAGAGAGAAACATAGGCAGTAGACAGACAGAGAGAGAAAGAGAGACAGAAACAGAGAGATAGAGTACACTGAGGAGAGACATGAACACAGACAGAGGAGACAGCAAAAAAGAGCGTGGAAAACAGAGAGGGGGAAGAGAGACAGAGAGAGACAGAAAAAAGATAAGAACACAGACAGAGGAGACAGTGAGACAGAGAGAAAGAGTGTGAGAGATAGACAGAGAAAGTGAGGGAACGAGATGAAGTGAGAGACAGAAAGGTAGATAGATGGAGTACAAGAAAAAGAGAGACAAAAAGACAGGAACACAGACAGAGGAGACAGTGAGACAGAGAGAAAGAGTTTGAGAGATAGACAGAGAAAGTGAGGGAACGAGACGACGTGAGAAACAGAAAGATAGATGGAGTACAAGAAAAAAAGAGACAGAAAGACAGGAACACAGACAAAAGAGAAAGGTAGACAGAGAAAAAGAGTGTGAGAAACAGAGAGTGGGAGAGAAAGAGAAAACGTGGGAGCGAGAGAGAGACAGAGAGAGACAGAGCACATGTGTTGTCCATATTATAAACCTGGACTAAATGTGAACCAGTAGCGGCGGTGAATCCGCTGTGCCATTCTCTCCTGCTTCAAAGCGTTCGGCGGGTTAGCATCGCAAACTTGTAAAAACAGCACTCGGTTTACAGCCGATACCGCCGGCTCGGACGAAAGAGGAGGAAAAAAAAAGTGAGGGATCATATGCTTTCGTTTTCGCCTGCTTTAGTCTCAAAGAGCTGTGGACATTCTTTAAAACTAGAACAACATCTGAAGGTCTTTTATAACGCCAGACTGGGACGCTACTGCGCACCCAAACACACACACATACACACACACACACACACACACACACGCACGCGAAAACCTGTGTGTGAACATGACTGTCTTCCCTCACAGCATGCAAAGTGTTTTACTACTACACTTCTCATAAGGAAAAGCACACACAGATGTGTTGAGCTGCTCTCAAATCAGACGTTCAGTCGAAAACAGTCGGGCAGTCGTATCTTCTGGCCATAAAAAAAAAAAGCCCAGTCTGAACTATTTATGTCAAGTGTCATTCGTTATAAGCGCCATGTGCTGCTGAAGCCAGTGAGGAGAGACAGAAAGGAATAAAGAGCAAAGAAAACAGAGAGCAGGAGGGTGAAAGGGTTGAGCAATCAGATATTTCATACTCTTTTGGCCGTAAAATAATCGACAGAGGATGAATTGACGTTGATCTGCCACTTATCTGTCTTAAAAGTGGATCAAGGTTGTTTTAAAATCATCGTCATGACTTAAAATCAGCTTAAAGTAATGAACAAGGTCCAAAATTTAGATCAGAATCATCAATTGGGTCTCAAAATCGGCTCGCAATCTTCAAGGGGTCTCAAAATCAGCTCGCAATTATCAACATGGTCTCAAATCAGCTCATAATTATCAACATGGTCTCAAATCAGCTCACAATCATCAACATGGTCTCAAATCAGCTTACAATAATTAACATGGTCTCAAATCACCTCACAATAATTAACATGGTCTCAAATCAGCTCATAATTATCATCATGGTTTAAACATCAGCTTGTAATCATCAACATGGTCTCAAATCAGCTCACAATCATCAACATGGTCTCAAATCAGTTTATAATATTTGTAACAATAATTTTGAAAAAATCTTAATAATTGAATCATCTCAAACTCAAACAATAACTTCACATTGTCTCACTATCGACTCAATCTAGTCTCAGTTCTCAATCTCTGAAAATGCCACAGAAACAAATAACACCGTGCTTCTTTAAACACACTGAGACTGATCTGCAGAATAGAAAAAGTGAAATTCAGAATGAGAGCGAAAGCGAGAGAGAGAAAGAGCGATAGAGAGCGAAAGAGAGAAGATCAGACACTCAGTGTATAAAGATGGAAATGAATCAGTCTGATGAGTCGCTTGCGTCGATCTTTATTCTATAATTGTGATGATAGACTGAGACAGTGTGAAGGTAAAGAGGGAAAAATAATGAAAAAAAAGGCACGAGAGACGGAATTAAAGAGCCGAAAGAGGAAAAAGAAAGGAGAGAAGGCTGCTCTTGGCATTTGGAGCGAGCGCACGGCGACACGACGCTCACATTAAAGCTCCCTCATGAGTCTGATTTACAGAAGAACTCGTATTATTTATCCTCAATTACACACAACGTCCAAATCTCCTGTGTGCGGTACAAAACCATCAAAACACACAGAGAAAGAGAGAGAGAGAGAGAGAGAGAGAGAGAGAGAGAGAGAGAGAGAGAGAGAGAGAGAGAGAGAGAGAGAGAGAGAGAGAAGGAGAGAGAGGGGGTGATAAAGCAGAAAAAAAAGAAACAGAGAAACAGAGGAAAAATAAAAAAAAGAGATTCGACAATAAAAAGAAAAAAGAAGTAAAAAGTAAAAGTAGACAAAATATATAGAGAGAGAGAGCGAGAAAGAAAGAGAGAGAGAGAGAGCGAGAGAGAGAGAGAGAGAGAGAGAGAGAGAGAGCAAGAGAGAGCGAGAGAGAGAGAGAGAGAGGAACAACAGGAAGATGAGAGAAAGCTGGAAAGGCAGAGAATGAAAAAAATTTTGACATTTAGAGAAGAATGGAAAAAAGAAATAGACAGAGAGGGAGAGAGAGAATAAATAAAAAAATCTAGATTCAAAGACAAAAGAAAAAGTGAGGTAAAGACAAAGTGAAGATAGAGAAAGGGGGGGATGGAGGGAAAGAGACAGACACACAACAGAATGCAAGAAAAAGAGAGATAGAGAGAATGAAAGAAAGGGATAGAGACAAAAAGGAAAAAGGAAAAAGGTAACAGAACAGGAAGACAAACAAATATAAAGAGAGAATGAAAGCGTGAGAAAAAGAGACAGCGAGAGAGCGAGAGAATTAAAGAGAGAAAAAGAAAGAGAGAGAAACAGAAAGGTATCACATTTAATGGAAGATATTAACCTGATCTAAAACAGCAGCATCCATGTGGTTTTACACACACACACACACACACACACACACACACACACACACACACGAACGGCAGAAGAAAGAAATGTAACAATGGGTGTTCTACGAGCGTCTCGAGCGCGTCTCAGTGAGTGTGTGAGGGAGCTTTTTCTCGGCTCGGTCTCCTCTGGGACTAATCCCCTCATCACGAGCACATCAGATACACAGGTGTATTTATCTTTAGGTCACATGACACCTCAATCACACACTCGCTGTTTAAATACTCCGTTCTACTAATTACGTGACTTCTGGTGGGATCTGGTCTGACCAGAACTACACGGATTCGTAACATAACAGTCCTGGTGTGCAGTGGTCTGAATAAGATCTGAGCTGACAATGGTTATGTGATGTAGCATTAATTCTTATTTTATCAACTTACCGTAAATTAAACAAATGCTCTCAAAATCCGCTCAAACTTGCCTCAGAGCTCTCAAATTCACTACAAGGTTCTCATTTTCACCTCAAACTCATTTCAAAAAGAATTAAAATTTACCTCAAAGATTCTCAAACTTACCTCAATCTCAACTCAAAGTTCTCAATATCACCTCAAACTCATCTCAAAGCTCCCAAAACCACCTCAAATTGATCACAACGTTCTCAAAATCATCCCGAGCTCACTTCAAACTACTAAAAATTGCATCAGAGTTCTCAAAATCACCTTTAACGCACCTCAAATCTCTAAAAACCAAAACAAATTCAACACAAAGTTCTCAAACTCACCTTAAATGACTTGAAATCACAGTAAAGGTCTCAAAATCATTAATATTTATCATAAAGTTCTTAAAATCACCACAGAATCACCTCAAAAGTCTCAAACTCACTTTACAATTACATCAAAGCTCTCAAAACCACCTCAAGTTCACCACAAAGTTGACAAAATCACCTCAAACTCACAACAAAGGTCTTCAAATCACCTTGATCTCATCTCAAATGTATCAATCTTACTTCAGTTTCAATGCACCATTTGCAAAATCACCTCAATGTCAAATTAAAAGACTTAAATTAATGTCAAAGCTTTCGAAATTACCTCAAAGTTCCCAAAACCACCTCAGATTCACCACAAAGTTCTCAAAATCACCTCAAAGTTACCTCAAAGGACTAAAATTGACCTCAGACCTCTCAAAGCCACCTGGAATTCACCACAAAGGACTTAAACTCACCTAAAAAAGACACATCAAAGGTCTCAAACTCATTTTAATCTCAACTCAAAATTCGTAAAACCACCTTGATCTCAACTCAAAGGTCTCAAACTCACCTCAGTTTAAACTCAAAGTTCTCAAAACCACCTTCAATTTCCCACAAAGTTCTCAAAATTAACTTAGACTCACCTCGAAATTCCAAAAACCACCTCAATCTCACATCAAAAGTCTCAAACTTACCTCTAACTTACCTCAAAGGACTTAAATTCACATCAATGTTTTCAAAGATCATGTCAAAGTCACCACGGAGTTTTCAAAATCACCCCAGAATCACCTCAAACTCACAACAAAGTTCTCCAAACTACTTGAAACTCACAACATCTCAAACTCATCTCAATCTCAACTCACAATTTCACATAAAAATTCTCAAATTTACCTAAATCCTACTTCAAAGCTTAAAATCACCACAACTCACAACAAAGTTCTCAAACTTCACATTTAAATTCTCAAAACTTCCTAAAACTCACCTCAGTGCTTTCAGAACCCTACATGATTCAAACTCAAACCAAAGTTCACAAAATCACCCCAAACTCAGCTCAAAGTTCTCATAACCACCTCAAAGGTCAAACAAATCCCATCAGAAAATCTTAAAAGCAGCTCAAATATGAACTCAAACTTAAACTCAATTCATAATCCTCATACTGTCCCAAAACTCCGCTCCTAAAACGACCTTGTAATCTTCTCAACAGTCCCAGAATCTTCTCACTCAGCTCAGAATCAGCTCAAAACTGTCTCAAAATCAAACTCGTCTTAAACCCATTACAAACTCTTGTCCAAACTGCTTTATCACTGTCTCAAAGTCGACTCGAAATCATGTCAAAATCGCCTTCAGCTACATAACCGACATAAACACACATGTCTGGCAACGTCTGAGGATCTGCTACAGAGGACTCACTGAAAACTTCTGTCAAGAGTTGCCTTGTTTTGAACAAGTTCATCAACACTGCTACAGTATTTTACGTGTGTGTACTTGGCTCGCTTCTCCCAAATAGTTTTTGGCACTGAGGTCGATGCCAGCTACTTTATTTGTAAATAATTTCGTGAGCGATATTGATTTTTCCCCTCACTTCATGATCCTGGAGTGTTCGTGTTGATTTTGTTCCAGCTTGTAACACCACCAAACGTGGAAGACTTCCAGGTACTGAAAGCTGCAGTACTCGAGCTAACCAGTAGAGGGGGTTAAGACGCACTGCACAGATAAACTCAGAGCCTGGCAGATTCTAATCTTCTGGAGTTTAATAAGAAGAATTCTCCTCTGAAATACCCAGAAGATACTCCACTCATCTTAATACTGGACTACTGTAACTCACTCCTGGCAGGTCCACCTCTTAACAACATTCAGCCTCTTCAGATGATCCAAAATGCATCATCAACTTTCATAGGATCTTCAACATCACATCCGAACTACACTTCCTCCTGACTTTCTGAGTTTCAAACACTGCTGTTTACCTATTTACATATTTTATGGTTTATCTATCCATATTCTACAACTGCTCTACCCAT
>NC_139585.1:2907712-2945212 GCF_946808225.1 Silurus aristotelis | reverse complement strand
CGAAAAATACGGTATTTTGGATAAAGAAAAAAAGAAGAAAGACATAGATTAAGAAAAAACAGCGCAAAAAAAGGAAGTGTTAAAACTGATTAATCAAGAAATAAAAACAGACAGAGAGAGAGAAGGACAAAGATGGACAGAGACAGACAGATAAAGACATAGAGAGACAGACAGAGGAAGAGAGAAACGGACAGACATATAAAGACAGACTGAGAGAGACAGAGAGAGAAGGAAAACAAACAGAGAAAAAGACAGACAGAGAGAAACAGAGACAAGGACAGAGACAGATAAAGCCACAGAAAGGTAGAGACAGAGACAGATAGAGACATGCAGAGACAGATAGAGACAGACAGATAGAGATAAAGACAGACAGACAGAGACAGGCAGATAAAGACAGATAGACAGGCAGACAGATAGAGACAGACAGACAGAAAGACAGGCAGACAGACAGACAGATAGAGACAGACAGAGACAGACAGAAAGAGACAGATAGAGACAGGCAGACAAAGACAGATAGATAGAGACAGATAAACACAGACAGATAATGACAGGCAGACAGAGGCAGACAGAGACAGACAGATAGAGACAGGTGGACAGAGACAGATAGAGACAGACATACAGACAGACAGACAGACAGACAGACAGACAGACAGACAGACAGACAGACAGACAGAGACAGATAGAGACAGACAGACAGACAGACAGACAGACAGACAGACAGACAGACAGACAGACAGACAGAGACAGATAGAGACAGATAAAGACAGACAGATAGAGACAAACAGACAGAGACAGATAGGTACAGACAGATAGAGACAGACAGACAGAGACAGATAGAGACAGACAGATAGAGACAGACAGAGAGAGACAGATAGAGACAGACAGATAGAGACAGACAGACAGAGACAGATTGATCTCCAGAACCACATTTTTACACAACAGCTTGGAAACTAGATGTTCTATATTGATTTGTTTGACAGTGATAGGAGACTGGGAGGAGAGATGATGGACAAGGCAGCTGGAAGTGCTCACATCTCTGTTGGCTCCATGTGTGGATGGAGGAACATGTGTGATGGATCAGGAGCGGCTTTATCAGCCGAGATCTCATGGGTGTCACTCAGGGAACATCAGGGTTCACCAACAGACTCTGATTTATAACACTGTTACCATCTGCTTGTAAAGTGTGCTTGTCTGAGTTCAAACTGTGCACGCACACACACACACACACACACACACACACACACACACACTCCAGTCATCACCACCTGACCCTTCCTGACACTTCAGGATGGTCACTTACTTCGGAGGAGACGGTTCTAAGTCCTTGTTCAGAGCAGGCTCTTGTCTCTCTGTTGCATTCTTCTCCTCCTGCTCGTAAGATCTTGGGGTTTGGCCTGGTTCCTCTGCATCAACGGCTTCCACATGTTGGAGGGTCTGAGCGGTCTGAGGTTCTTCTTGCAAGTCCTGCACAGGGTTTAAAGGAGAAGATGAATTAGAAGAAAAGAAACCTGGTTTAATTTGCACTGAAACGCAAGCCGTAAAGTCTGCAATAAACTGGTGCTGTGAAATTATACAGAATAATGGGGCGTTAAAAAGAGATGATCTGCTCAAAGAATACGCTTTTCCTCAGCCTACACCTGTTACACTGATGCTTTATTTCCTAAAAGCACATCAGTGAGAACATAACGTGTTATGTAATGTAATGACTTATAATGAGTTATAATGGGTTATACTGAGATACACTAAGCTACAGGGTGTTATGGTGAGTTGCAGTGTTACAGGTGCCATAGTGAGTTATAGTTATAGTAAGTTATATTTAGCTACAGTGAGTTACAGAGAGCTATAACCTCAGTGAGCTATAGTGACCTACACTGAGCTACAAAGATTTATAGTGAATTATAGTAAATTACAGGTGATATAGTGAGTTATAGTGAGCTATAGTGAGTTATAGTAAGTTGCAGGTGCTATAGTGAGTTATATTGTGCTACAGTAAGTTACAGGTGATATAGTGAGTTATAGTGAGCTACAGTGAGCTACAGTGAGTTACAGAGAGTTATAGTGAGTTATAGTAAGTTACAGGTGCTATAGTGAATTATAGTGAGCTACAGTGAGTTATAGTAAGTCACAGGTTCTACTGTAAATTATAGTGAGCTACAGTGAGCCTACAGTGAGTTACAGTTATAGTGAGTTATAGTAAGTTACAGGTGCTATAGTGAGTTATAGTGAGCTACAGTGAGCTACAGTGAGTTACAGAGAGTTATAGTGAGTTATAGTAAGTTACAGGTGCTATAGTGAATTATAGTGAGCTACAGTGAGTTATAGTAAGTCACAGGTTCTACTGTAAATTATAGTGAGCTACAGTGAGCCTACAGTGAGTTACAGTTATAGTGAGTTATAGTAAGTTACAGGTGCTATAGTGAGTTATAGTGAGCTACAGTGAGCTACAGTGAGTTACAGAGAGTTATAGTGAGTTATAGTAAGTTACAGGTGCTATAGTGAATTATAGTGAGCTACAGTGAGTTATAGTAAGTCACAGGTTCTACTGTAAATTATAGTGAGCTACAGTGAGCCTACAGTGAGTTACAGTTATAGTGAGTTATAGTAAGTTACAGGTGCTATAGTGAGTTATAGTGAGCCTACAGTGAATTACAGTTATAGTGAGTTATAGTGAGCTACAGTGAGTTATAGTAAGTTACAGGTGCTATAGTGAGTTATATTGTGCTACAGTAAGTTACAGGTGATATAGTGAGTTATAGTGACCTACAGTGAGTTATAGTGAGCTACAGTGAGCTACAGTGAGTTATAGTGAGCTATAGTGAGTTATAGTAAGTTACAGGTGCTATAGTGAGTTATAGTGAGCCTACAGTGAATTACAGTTATAGTGAGTTATAGTGAGCTACAGTGAGTTATAGTAAGTTACAGGTGCTATAGTGAGTTATATTGTGCTACAGTAAGTTACAGGTGATATAGTGAGTTATAGTGACCTACAGTGAGTTATAGTGAGCTACAGTGAGCTACAGTGAGTTATAGTGACCTACAGTGAGTTATAGTGAGCTACAGTGAGCTACAGTGAGTTATAGTGAGCTATAGTGAGTTATAGTAAGTCACAGGTGATATAGTGAGTTATAGTGAGCTACAGTGAGCTTCAGTGAGTTACAGAGAGTTATAGTGAGTTATAGTAAGTTACAGGTGCTATAGTGAGCTACAGTGAGCTACAGTGAGTTACAGAGGGTTATAGTGAGTTATAATAAGTTACAGGTGCTATAGTGAGTTATAGTGAGCTACAGTGAGTTATAGTAAGTTACAGGTAATATAGTGAGTTATAGTGAGCTACAGTGAGCTACAGTGAGTTACAGAGGGTTATAGTGAGTTATAGTAAGTTACAGGTGATATAGTGAGTTATAGTGAGCTACAGTGAGCTACAGTGAGTTATAGTGAGTAACAGTTATATTGAGTTATAGTGAGTTACAGGTGCTATAGTGAGTTATAGTGAGTTATAGTGAGTTATAGTAAGCGAATCCGGTTCTTTCAATTCCTGCTAAATGTATAAATGGAATAACAACAGCCTTTCTTTTGAGAAATGAAACATTTTCAAGGCCGGTGCTCTTACACGAGCTCTCAGTTGGCTGTACAAAATGAAACATTTATTGTTTCTGTACATTCCTATCTGCAGCCTGGCACTTTGGCACACCTTAAGTAGAGTCTTTGTTGAAATGCCACTCGCTCGCTGATGATTTTTTTTTAACCTCTCTCTCTTTCTCCCTTTCAGTCTTTTACTACCTCGTGCCGCCGTGCCAACAGGGTGCACACGAATTGTTTGCAGCAGGGGTGTTTTTAATCACCAGCGCTTTTGCTATGCAGAAAATAGCCACCATTCTTCCAGTGTTTTATGCTTCTTTTCCATTCTGATGACATAGCGAGCAAACTGAAAAAGGAGTTTTTTAGAAAATGAAGGGTCTAAATGAGAGACAAAAAAAAAAAAAAAAGATGGTAGTTCATGTGCATCTGCGGTGTATTTTTGTAATGCCAAGGACGCCCTGTTCTTTCCAGAACCTTGTGTGTGTGTGTCATAAAAACTCTGAAGTGGCCCCGGGCCTGGAGGAGCCTGGACGCCTTGTTTTTTCGATTTTATTCAGTGTACCTGTAATACGTAAGAAGGTAAGTCAGAACCTTCAGCAAATCCCAGAATGAGAAAAAATGCTCCTGTCTTTTTTTTTTAATGCATTCCTGTTTTCCTGGTGTCTTTCGTGAACTCTTCCATCACCATCACGTGTGAAAAATGAGAAAAGCAGAGTGAAGCAGAGGCGGATTTGCAGCTGTCAGGTCTACGCTAGCTGTCAGACCAGACGCCTCCTCTAGACGGCTCGTGACGGTTCCTCGGGCACGTAATGGAGTGACATGGAAAAAAAAAAGGCGGATTTGAAACAGAAACAGAGCAGAGTCATGCCCGGTCTTAGCGTGCGCCAGGCTCTGATCACGATCGCTAATATAAACAGTGCACGGCCTGATTGCTCTTCCCTGATGAGAGCCTCTCTCGTTCCTTTGATTGGAAGCGTCTGATTTAAGGACAGCGTAAGAAGGCAGGCATGTGCCGAGGAGCTAATAGGTCAGGAGATACGGCGTGTTGTTTTTGGCCCTGATGAAGGTGCTGAATCACAATCAGGGGCTGAGTGCGTGCTGGGTGACAAAAGAGTGCCGTAGCAGACTTATTACCACGAGCCGGGCCGAGATCCAGAGGAAACGAGTCTTTGAAGCTGATTATTTTATCGCGGCTCCTAGTAGCGTACAATCAACAAGTCTGTTTGCTTCTGCGGAGATTCAGAGAAGTGTCACTCTGGAACCAGTTTCTTTTTAAGAGATTCGAGTTTTGCTGACTTGATCCCACCTCGGACATGTTAGCTTTGCTAAACATCTCACTGGTTGCTGTTGTTAGCACAGCGTTGAAAGCAGACAGTTGTACAATTGTATAGGATTGTATAGCAATGTTCCCTAGGAAAGTTGAACCTGTCCCAGAATGACAATGCACCATCCTGTACACAAATCCAGCTCCAGGAAGATCTGCATTAAATGGGTTGGAGTGAAAGACATCCTTCTATAAAGCTCTGACCCTCAGCTCTATTGAACATGAATGAACTTTTCTACGTAAATCAGTACCTGAACTCTACTACACCCTTGTGACTGAAGGAATCTCACACAAAACGCCACAAACTCTAGTGGAACATCTCCCCAGAAGAGTGGAGTTTATTAAAACAGCAAATGGGAACTAAATGTCGAAAAGAATGTTCAAAAAGAATCACATAGCAATCTTATGTTCAGGTGTCCACAAACTATTAGTTTATTTCGGATTGTATTGGATTTAATCAATGAATTTTTTTTCCTCTGATATCCAGGACATTATGTGTTGCTGGTATCAGCCCTCTATAGTGGATATTAATCACGGGAACATTGTGGACATGTTAGCTTTCCGGTTCATTTCAGACCACACACACACACACACACACACGCTGCATAGACAGTCCACCTGGATTGAGGTTGCTCAATGGTTAAGACATTTGATCGGAAGGTCATGAGTTCAAATCCCAGTAACACCAAGCTGCCATTGTTGGGTGATTGAGCACAGGCTTTTAACCCTCAACTGCACAGGTGCTTAAATGAGAGATAAACTCCCAAAAGCCAAAAGGAACCCAGCCAGCAGTGTTGGAAGTAGTTCATCGTTCCTTAGAAACCGAGAAGGAAACCAGAAGGAACTCAGGTGGCAGTGTTAGAAGAGGTACATTGTTCTTGAGAAACCCCCAAAACTCAGAAGAAACCCAGCTGGCAGTGTTGGAAGAAGTGCATTAAGAAAACCTTAAAAACTCAGAAGGACTCTAGCTGGCAGTGTTGGAAAAGGTACATTGTTTCTGAAAATAACCCTACAACCCAGAAGGAACCCAGGGTCCACCACGAATCCTGGATCTGGATAGAAGGTCGAGATTTCTTCTTGATTAAAAAAAAAAAAAAAAAAAACACTGCATTTACTTCTTTTCTGTCCATCATTTTCAGTTTGTTGCTTTCATGGCTGAGTTTCCTTCACTGGCATCGTAAAAATGTATGAACACTTGGAGAGGGTTTTTACACACACACACACACACACACACACACACACACACACACACGCGCACACGTTTACACACACACAGGCACGTGTCCGACTGCCTGGCATTCTCACCTCAGACAATAATAAAGTCTTTCTATTCGCTGGTGCTCATAATCCAGACCGATGTTGCTACCACATGCCCACGTCTTATTGCCATGTTTTCAGTCTCGGTCACAAACAGCAGCAACACAAGCAGACTCTAAATTTACATACCATATCAGGCACACAGTTAAAGTCTCCTCAAAGGGAAATACTTCTATAAAGTACAGGTACAGATCCACGAAAAAGCGACTTAAGTACAGTAACGAATTACATTTACAGTCCACCACCGGTATGTCCTTCCTGAACATCCCATTGCACATGTAGTCCCGGTTTCCACTCTTCTGTGAAGATTCCACTAGATCTTGGAGTGTGCTTCCGGAGATTTGTGCTCATTTAGTCACAAAGTCAGGTAGTGGGGTGCAGTCAGCGTTCACATTCATTCAGTGTTCAGTTGGGTTTGGAGATCTATAGCAGGAGATCTTCCACTTTAACCCATGCAAAGATCTTAATGGATGCAGGAAAAGGTTTGGGTCTCCTAGGTCAAGTGAAAGAAAAGTTTTATACTTTATCCAAAGATGTCCTGTACATGTGTGTGCCTCCGATTTTGAAGAAACAGTTCGGTGGAAGCACAAAAATCAGTTGATGAGGAAGAAACCTTGAGAAGAAACCATCCGCATCCTCATCACCAAAGGTGCTGTTCGGTGACAGGTGCTGAAATGCAGAACTGTTTTTGCAACCTGTGGTCCTGAGCCGTTGTAGCAGACTTCTTCTTCTCTCGGCTGCTCCCATTAGGGGTTCTTCCACAGTGGATCATACATCTCCATACCCCCCTGTCCTCTACATCTTCCTCTTTCAACTCAACCACTTGTAGTCTTCCCTCACCACATCCACAAACCTCCAACTTGGACTTCCTCTTTTCCTTCTTTCTGGCGGCTCCATCCTCAGCATTCTCCTACTGATATACCCCATGTTCCACCTCTGCACATGTCCAAACCATCTCAATCACACCTCCATTATCTTGTCTCCAAAACGTCCCACATGCGCTGTCCCTCTAATAAACCCATTTCTAATCCTGTCCATCGTCGTCACTCCCAACAAAAACCTCTGAGCCGTTGTAGAAGACTATTGATATTAATTCCAGTCCAAATTCATCCTTCTTGAGTTGCTCAGAAACTTCATGGATCTTTAGGCTGTGGAACCATCTCCAGCTGCACAAACGCATCACACCCAGCATTCTCAGGATCCTCAGCAGTACCTGACCAGGATTAAGTCTCAAGAAAGTGCCAATAATTTGGTTTTACACCTCAGAGAAGGTGTGTTAAAAAAAGGCGTTGGAGCCTGTCTTTACATCGACCAGGAGGTATTCATTGCACTTTGCAACCTCTAAAAGACGATCCCTGATCCCTGGGGCCGTTTTAGAAATTGATCGTCGGAAAGGTTGGAAATCTATTTCGATCCTCTCGCTACGGAATTTCCTGTTACGGAGATCTTTTTGTAAATATTTGGCCCTGTAAACGTCGCCCTCTCTAAAACCAGCCTCTTTTCCAACAGATCGAGTCACCGGTGAGAAATCCTGTTGAAATTTTTTCCGAATGCCGAACACAATTTTTTTATTCCCCCAAACCCCCCCCCCCCCCCTCTTCACAGCTTGAAGTCATTATTGAGGACTGATTTGTTCATTTATAAAGTCACTAAATCGGGAAGCAGCACTACTGAATAAATCACACGCACTTCAAAAGTGTGTTCGGAGCAGACGAGGGTGATTTTGAGTATTTAAAATAAAAAAAAAAAATACAAAAACGAGGCTCGAGTCACTGGCGCGTTTTCACATTCTTTCACACTGCAGTGATGTGAAAAACAGCACGGGGACAGGAGCAGGAGAACTGTGCTGTGTGTGTGTGTGTGTGTGTGTGTGTGTGTGCGTGTGTGTGCGTGTGTGTGCGTGTGTGTGCGTGTTTACACTATTTCACAGTGAAGTGAAGAGCAGACGCTGATGTCCTCTACTCCTCTCGTCAGCTGAGATTAATCTCAGAGCACATACTTCACGCTGCAACCACAGTGACCGAGTGTGAAGATGTGATTCGGATTCTGAGCTATGTATAAGTGTGTGTGTGTGTGTGTGTGTGTGTGTGTGTGTGTGTGTGTGTGTGTGTGTGTGTGTTTTTCTCTCTCTTTCTTAGTTCCTTGTTGGATGTTCTGTCATCCATCTAGCCCTGATTATTAGTGTGTGTGTGTGTGTGTGTGTGTGTGTGTGTGTGTGTGTGTGTGTGTGTGTGTGTGTGTGTGTGTTTGATAAAGCTTATTCGATGATATCATGCATCTACAAAGGCCACAAAGGACTAATGATCTACCCTTAACGAACGGCACTTGCCAAAAAACTCCTACAATTGTTGGATGCGCTATAATACAATTTTGTGTTCACTTCAACTTGGAAACCCAAAACCTGTTCCAGCATGGCACACAGCAAACTCCATGAAGATCTGGTTTATATAGGTTGGCGTGAAAGATCTCCTGCTATTGAGCTATTAAACACGTTTGGATAGAACATGAACACTGACTGTACCCCAGGCCTCCTCACCTTACCTACATCCGTACCTGACTTTACTGACACCCTTGTGGCTGAGGAACACAAATGTCCAAAATCTTGTGGAACATCTTTCCAGACACGTGGAGAGAGTTATAAGGGCAAATTGGGACTAAATGTGGAATGCGATGCTCAAATAGCACGTAGCACACTGTCCGCATAACTTTTGGCTGTGTAGTATATATATATATATATATATATATATATATATATATAAATCAACATTGAGATAAGTTTCTAAAAGCGTCACCTGCTTCATGAGGTCTTCAGCAAAGTGAGGAGACTTGTTTTTGAGCAGCGTGGTCACATCTCTGTACACTTCACTCTTTCTGTCGAAAGCGTTCTTGTCTCTCCCATGACCGATGCCCTGGGAAAAATAAGGGCATGAGATCAATGAGAAGAAATGTGCAGTTTTTCCGGAGAACCTCATTACAGAGCCATGATGGAGATCATTATCGACGAGGGAGATCTTTGGGAAAATTATTATTATTATTTTTTTAAAGTGTATTCAATTCACTATAATGTACTAGGTATATGAGTGGCATATGAAGCATAATAGTCACATAAACAAACTCGGAGGAAAACGCTATCTGCCCTCTTCCACATACATGAGCTCACAGACCGCCACGATTGGCCAGTATTGTGCTGATTGACAGGGATGGGTGATTAGGCCCCTCCCACAAAGTGAGCGTGACAAAATGTGCCTATTGACACACATTTCGATTTTCATACACGCTGTATAGTTCTATTATTAATTATCTTATTGATTATTACATATACGATTATATATAATAATAAATTATTATATATTATTACATTTTATATGAATATCCTGGGTGATCAGATTACGTCTTCGGCTCATAAGCTCTTTACTTTAGTAAGGCCAAAAGTATTAGGACACCCAACATTTTCCAGGCGTATGTGGTTCTTCCCCAAACTGTTACCCAAAACTGTTATTACTGCTGTAGGTTTGACTTTTCTCTAATTCCGACCCATTCCGAATGAACTTGGGTCGTGCGCTCATTTTTGTGTCATGACCGTGCTGTGAAGCTAGCGTATTCCTTACCGCGTTGAGAAAGGCTCCGTCTGTGGAGCACGTGATGAAGAGCGTTCCCACGTCGCACGTCTTGATGATGAGGTAGGCGATCTCTCCGTGCACCTGTCTCCACGGGGGTGAGCGGCAGCTGTTGCTGAACTCGAAATCTGCGAAGCGAGACCAAAAAAACACACAAGATAAGCGGCGTCTCTATTGCACGGTTATCTATAATGTGACCACCTGCATTTTTACTATGCAAATGGCCTCCTTTAGATGGTTAATGCACCGATTTGTAGGTTTCGGCTGCAACAAGTTGTTTAACCCTGACTGATGCAGCAATTAGCTTCTCACTTTCAGAAGAAATATCCTGTAGTCGTTGAAAAGATGTTTCTCTGTTTCAGATGGGTCAAATTATTGGCTGCATCAAGCAAAGAAAACCGCTAAGGGGATTGTTGAAACTATGAAAATTGAGTGAAAATCTGTCCAACACACTATTAAGTAATTAAACCAGAAAGAAAAACACAATAATAGAACTTAAGGCTATGTTTAATATTGAAGGTAAGACCATTTCCACATGTACAATGCTAAAAGAATTCAAGAGACTGGAGCTAATCAGATGTGTAGCCTTAAGAAAAGCACATATCGGTGCAGCTAATCAGGGGAAAATAGGCAATTCGATTTGCTGGTAAGCAAAAAGTTTGAACTCTGGTGCAATGGAAAAAGGTCATGTGGTCTGACTGACCCTGTTCCAGAGTGATTGGCACATCAGAGTAAGAAGAGAAGTGAATGAAGTGATGCACCCATCATGCCTTGTGTCTACTGTACAATCCTGTGGGGGCAGTGTTATGATCCGAGGTTGCTTCAGTTGGTTTTCAAGTTTCAAGATGACGATACATCGGGTTTAAAATATAAAAGAGTGGCTCTGGGAACATGACACTTCATTGTCAGACATAGAAACCACAAAGTCCATGCCATAACCTGAGTATAAAGTTAATGCAACTCTGAAAGGAAATATATGATGTCCATATCCTTCACTTCTCTTCCTGTCACCTCTCTCTCTCTCTCTCTCTCCCTCTCTCTCTCTCTCTCTCGGGTTAAACATGCTCCTGAGGTTCCAGTGACCACTGTTCCTGCCCCTCTCCCCTCCGTAGATCTTCCCACTTCGTCCAGGCCTGCCTCTGGATAGTGTTCTCTTCGACTGCAGGCGACTCTGTGCAGCTTGGGACGGTTTCTCATCAACGCCTTGGGTGGTTCCATGAAATTCCGGAGCAGGACGAGCGCTTTAAGGATGGATTTGACTGCAGTTAATGTCAACAGTCTGCTACACTGATTCAGGACTACAGTTTGCTTCTGATCATCATCACTGCACCCCACAACATTGTATATCTGCTATAAATGGACATTCGGTGCAACCCAGATGAGGATGGGTTTCCTCTTGAGTCTGGTTCCTCTCAAGGTTTCATCCTTTTTACCATCTCGGGGAGTTTTTCCTTTGCCACAGTCGCCACCGGCTCGTTCATCAGGGACAAACTTACACTTCTAAAGAACATGTTCACTTTTAATCACCACATTATTTGTATAAAGCTACTTTGAGACAATGTTCATTGTTAAAAGCGCAATACAAATAAACATGAATTGAATTGAATGTCACTTCGCATGAGTTTGAAACAATGCTATAACAAATGCTTGCATAATGTGTCTCCATCGAAGACGTTTCTTCTAAATTGTTAACTCGACTTTCACGAGGGAGAAAAAGAAGGTGAGGTGAGGAGGTCTGAGGTGGCACTATGAAGCTGGAACAGGTTTGGGTCTTCTAGTTTAAACTAAAGTGAAAATTTCATTCCAGTGAATTCAAAGAGGTCCAACACAATAGTGTGCATACATGTTTTTGGCAACAGTTTGGAGAAGAACCACATACAGGTTGAAGAAAAAAAAAAAAAGAAGCCACTTTTCGCCACTTAGAGCCTTGAACACATTCTGCTCTGATAATGTATTTCTGTACTATGCATAACACAGGGTGCAGAAAAAAACCTGGTGTAAAACTAAAGCATTTCATCATGAAGCTGCGTGAAGCTGAATGACGTCGCCGTGCCCTGACATGATTTACGAGCTGTAACGCAAGAGGCTTGTTCTACTTTCCATTTGCGTAAATCATGGAGAGATGGAGCAGTTTCTCTGGCTAGAAGCTACGCTGTGAGTCCAAAAGTATTGGGACACCCAACCCACACCCTGATCAGGCATAACATTATGACATAACATTGTGTTGGTCCCTTTTGACTTAAAAAACAGTCGTGACCCATTGATCATTAACATCATGAACTTCTTCAGCAGTTGGAGCTACAAGAGCTCGTCTGTTGGATCGGACCACACGGACCAGCCTTCATTCCACACCTGCATCAATGAGCCTCGGCCGCCCACGACCCTGTCGCCGGTTCACCACTGTTCCTTTCTTGGAGCACTTTTGATAGACCACTGCAGACCAGGAACATCCTACAAGAGCTGCAGTTTTGGAGACGCTCTGACCCAGTCGTCTAGACGTCTCAATTTGTCAAACTCAAATTTGTTCTTCATGCACATCGATTTGAGGATGAAAAGTTTACTTGATGCCAAATAGATATACCCCACCCACTACCAGGTGCCTCTACGAAGAGATAATTCAGCTTCATGAAGATATGCTCTTCATAATTTGGAGTGGAAGATCTCCTGCTACAGAGCTCCTGACTTTACTAACACCCTTGTGACTGAATGAAATCTCCACTAAATCTTCACAAAAAAAAAAAATCTAGTGGAATGTCTTCCTGGAAAAATAGAGATTATTATAAAAGGGAATGTGAAATAGGACGTTCAATAAGTGTCCAAAAACTTTTGTTCGCATAGTGTAGCTTTTGAACTCCAGCAAAAAAGAGGCAGCAACGAGTGTTTTACGGCTGATCGACGTTTCAGTTTCAGATCTAGATTTAGTGTAACTTTCACGCCCCGAGGCCCGACTTGTTCCGACGGTATATAAAGACGTACCGAATGAGGGGGGAACAAGGATCTATCATCTATTACATGTAGAACTACCAGAAAGGTGATTTATTAGCTTGATGATCTGTCATTTGATGGTTGCTGCTGTGCTGCTCAGCAGGTTAGGAGATGTGTGTGTGTGTGTGTGTGTGTGTGTGTGTGTGTGTGTGTGTGTGTGTGTGTGTGTGTGTGTGTGTGTGTGTTAAAGTGCTCATGAGAGACTAAAAATTGGGGAAATGGGGGGGTTGGGGCAGAGGGCAGAGGGTCCCTGATGCGAAGCTGCCATGAAGAATGACTGATGATTTCACCCCCAAATAAATCACCCTCTCAAAACACTTGCAATACTCCAGTGTATCGTCGCTGGATCGGATCCAGCATTGTCGCACATGAAGATTCCACGTTGAGTGTTCAAGGTTTCAAACAATTGTGTGTGTGTGTGTGTGTGTGTGTGTGTGTGTGTGTGTGTGTGTGTGTGTGTATGTGTGTGTATGAGCCGTAATATGCCTTTTATGAATCTCTTTTTTAATCTGAACGTGATACGTGTAAACGCGGGCATTTGAGGAGACGGAGTGTGAGAGAAACATATCTCCGAGTCTAAAATTGTCTGAGTGACAGGAAGGAACAGATAGAGTGGAGGAGACGGAGGAGAGAGAGAGAGAGAGAGAGAGAGAGAGAGAGAGAGAGAGAGAGAGAGAGAGAGAGAGAGAGAGCGAGGGGAGGATAATGCGAACCTGATGTGTAGAGCACAGATTTCAGACGTTTGTTCTCTCCGCACAAACCCTGCAGCTCTTCGACTTCACGTTTTACAGCGACAGGGCTCACCATTATGTCCCTGAGTGCGCACACACACACACACACACACACACACACACACACACACACACACACACACAGCAATTCAATGAGAAAAAAGTAATGTTGAAAGATTTTCCTTTGTGTATATACACAATGTCATGAGTGTGTCTCTGAGACGTTCTGGTCGTACTCTGAGAAGTGATGGACGGAGTTGCCGAGGAGCTGTGTGCCCAACTGACGCAGGATGAGCTGGAGTCGGAGTTTGTCCTCGGATGAATCCTGGCCCGGCTCTGTGCCGACATCCGGCCCAATAATTTTCAACATGGGGTCTCTGTTAGCTGCGCAAACACAAATAGAGAATTTTATTGTTATTATGAAGAACAAAAGAAAAATGCAAATGCACATCTGTCACACTGATGTAGAACTGCCCAAGGTGACTGTACCCCTAACAGAAACACTTGAGGAGCCCCGTAGATCAAAGGAAATGGTAGGAAAAGAAATGGCACACCAGCATGCAGTCAGAAGAAGGTCATAAACAAATGATGCTTTCTGCACCCCAGGTCTCCTCACCTACATCAGTACCTGACTTTACTAACACCCTTGTGGCTGATGAACACAAATGTCCACAAGAACACTCCAAAATCTAGTTAAACAAATATAATAATAATCCTATACATGTAAATAATTCTATAAATAATAAATAAAAATAATTGACAGAAAAGTGGAGGATTACAAGAGCAAATTAGGACTAAATGAATGCGATGCTCAAAAAGCACGTACCACACTTAAGACTGGGGGTCCGCAAACTTTTGGCAAGACAGACAGACAGACAGACAGACAGACAGACAGACAGACAGACAGACTGACTGACTGACTGACTGACTGACTGACTGACTGACAGACAGACAGACAGACTGACTGACTGACTGACTGACTGACTGACTGACTGACTGACTGACAGACAGACAGACAGACAGACAGACAGACTGACAGACTGACTGACTGACTGACTGACTGACTGACTGACTGACTGACTGACTGACAGACAGACAGACAGACAGACTGACTGACTGACTGACTGACTGACTGACTGACTGACTGACTGACAGACAGACAGACAGACAGACAGACAGACAGACAGACAGACAGACAGACAGACAGACAGACAGATAGATAGATAAATAAAACACATTAAGGATGTTCCACTAGATTTTGATTAAGCTTGTAGAGAGCAATAAAGATGTTCAGTAGGGTTGAGGATCTTGCAGGAGATCTTTCACTCCAATCCATACAAAACAGATGGAACTTTGTGCACAGGGGCAAAGGCTCTTGTATGTCCCAATACTTTTGGAATATATATATAATATGTAAATCTAAATTCCTGATTCATGGAATAAAAGTGTCTAGACGTACCCTCTAGACAAGCCTCTGCCTCCTTGAATTTTCTATCATCAGAAAGCACCAGGAGCTTGGAGAGCTGGCTGAAGCTGCGCACAGAGATGTGAGGAGGAGTCATGTGGAGGAGCGGACGTCCATCAGCGTCAGTTTCCTGGGACTCCACAGATGTGTCACTGAGGAGCAGGAAGGAGATGGTGAATAAACCCAGTAGGTTATACAGTATATATGAGCAAAGGTTTGTGGACACCTGACTATAAGATGCACAACATACAGTGTGTTTTAATCAGCGCCTGATGAAGTCATCACTCATACACTTTTGGAATATTCACATCCTTACACAGGGAATATATATATATATATATATATATATATATATATATACGTATTAATATTAGGGCTGTCATAATTAAGGCATTTATAACGTGTTAATGCAAATTTATTTTAACTGCACTAATTTTATTAACACGTGATTAATGCATTTCTGTTTGACAATTTTAATAAAAAAATCCATAAAAACATATAAAAAAGAGAAAATTGATACCTTTCCTTTCTTTACTCAGATATAAAAAATAATAATAAACCCAAATATATTTAATCATTAAGTATTTGTAATGCACACATCCGGCAATTAAAACCGTCCGTGTGGAAACAAAGCAAAAAGTTGTGTTTGCTGTCCTGATGCTTTACGTCATTTAAAACAACGTCATTACTTTTAAACATTTTCAAGAGTGATTTTTTACGAGCTGCTCTGTCATCTAAAAAATGTAAACAAACCTGTCTGGATCAGTGCAGAGAAACAGAAGTAGTGGGAACTTCTGTTTTATCTATGTTCTTTTTTTAATGTGGTTAATAGACATGAACAAGTTCTTTAAAAAAACATGTTTGATCTTTGAAACATATTTAGTCTTTATGCTCCTTGTTGAGTTTGGTTTCACTAATAATACACATACAATCGTCTAAAACATCAATATTTGTCCATGACTATTTTGAATAGAGTATTAAACACCTAAAAAGTGTACACACACACACACACACACACACACACACACACACACACACACACAGTTCTGCTCCATGCTGTACCATCTCAATCATCTGAATCATCTCTGGATAATTACACAGTATATAACTGTACATTCACAGAATATCCTCCACATATCTATATACCATCTGTATGTACATTGTGTGTAACGTTGAGTATTTCATATTGTACATTTATATATGCTGTTGTATGGATTTCTGGCCCGAGTGGAGCTGCTCGGAAAGATGGCGTTGCGGAAAAACACGGCAGAGAAAAATACTGTCAAAAGCCAAAAAAACGACTGACTGACAGCGAGGCTGGAAATATACTGCCAGAGCCTTTATATTTCTTTATCTATATATTACATGTTTTTACTATATATATTATATATTTGCTGTACATATGTTTACAATAGTGATTGGAAAATCGGATCATTTTAGTGAATTCATTCTTTGAATCTCGTTTATCAAAATGAACGAATCTTTTTTTTTTGGAGTCGTTTATTAATTTCCTTCAATCACCTTCACACAAAAAAAAAAACCGACAAACGACTCGATTCTGTTTCCTGTTTAATGCACTGCATAGCGTCTATGGGAGTCACGTGATAAAAAGAGTCGAGGGGGTAAAGGAATCGATTCTGTTCCTGTACATAACCTTGGGAGATTTTGTGATGCTTTGCTCACGCCCATCCAGTAGAAAAAGAATGAATCACTCTTTGAGACGACTCGTTGTTGTGAGTCATATTAAAGACTCATTTGAAATGAACGACTCATCACTAATTTACATATTTATCTGTGCACCTGTCAGTGTGCAGAGTGCTGCTGCTATCTATCTATCTATCTATCTATCTATCTATCTATCTATCTATCTATCTATCTATCTATCTATCTATCTATCTATCTATCTATCTATCTATCTATCTATCTATCGAGCTGCCATATGAACTCGTTTCTGAAACTGTGTCACAGTGTGCAGCACTTGACTGCTGATGTACTGGAGGGCAGGTTGTATACACTGCCATGGGAAAGCACAGAACATTCAGACTTCACAGCAGTGTTTCAGTGCCTTTCCAAAAGCCAAAATATCCTGAGAGATGACGTAACAGAGCATCTGTAAGCTCTCTGAGACTGAAAACACACTTGTAAGTGGATACGTCATGTTTTATAAGATATAAGTGAAGAGTAAGGGTAAGGAATGTCTTTTGTAATACACATACATTATATATATATATATATATAAAACTTATTTCATTATTATGTTATAAATGTTTAAATCTTTTTGTCTAAAACCTGGCGTGAAGTTAAGAAGCACGTTAGTTTTGCCTTTATAATTTCTACAGTTCTATGTTTTGATGTTGCACTTCACATCATTTCAAGTCATAACCTCATGCACCATATCAATGACCCTCCACTGTGAATTGAATGTAGGGCGCCGATACTTTTGTCTATGGGAGCACTTCGAGTGTCTGGGTTGAACCCGTACCTCACAGTGTATTCTGAGTGGAAATCTGAAGGTTGTAGACTGGTGCTCCACTGAAGAGGCTCGTAAAATGGCATGGAGGCCTCATTTGGGTGGATGGTGCTGAACTGCTCTACGAAGTCGATGATGTGTGTCAGTAAATCTTTGTTCAGGGACGTGTCCTCCAGCACCGAGACCCCGGAGTCGTTCGGTCTGCTCCACTGAAATACCCGTTTGATAGCAGTGCCCATTTTTGCAGTGTAGAACTCTTGATGAAACTTCGAGAAGTTTAGAAAGATACACACCGTTAGCAACATGTACTGTGATTTATGACAAGGTTCTTAAAGGACTTTGAGTCTATCGATTGTACGATGATCAATATATCACTGGGAAAGTTGTTCCCTCATTAAACACCACTGGAAGCAATAATAAAGACCCTTTATAATCCCTACAATGCATTTCAGTTAAATTCTGACCAACACATTGTCTAGACGGAGAGAAGTGAGATTTTAAATCCTCCCAAAGTCAGATATACACTCCAGACGTCCGTCTGCTCTCTAAATTACTGAGTACAGAACTCAGACGTGTTCTTCGTTTCGTCTTGTTGTACAGTGAAGTCGGTTCCACTTTCAGTGCAGACGGAACTGCATGCTGTTAAAGTGTGGGATGGGAGCCGTGTTGGTTCACTTTCACTTTTCAGGAATCTTCACTGGTCCAAAAAACATCTCCAAACCATTCATCTTCCACCTCCATGTGTGAGTGTGGGGGTGAGGGAGTCTGATCACATCTTCTCTCCTGTTCTCCATCTCACACAAGTTCTTCTCTTGGAGACAAAAACGTTTTATTTGGTCACAGAACTTTCAGGTCTCATTCACTGTGAAGTTCCTACACTTTTATATCTGTGTTTATCTGTAAGTGTTGGTCATTAATTAACTGAAGTTCTGGATATTAATTGATTTGCTTCTAGAGATGATTTCCTGGTTTTATATGAAATGTATTGAATTAAACTCTTATATGATTCACTTCTCTGTCAATTCTCTTTTATTTCTGACGTCATTCGAATAATGATGTTTACAAAAATGGTACGTTCCGTTTTAGGGGGGTGAAGTTAAAACAATACGTTAATACATTAAAAAAAAATAATCACTCACACGCCTAAAAAAAAAGAACAAACTCCATTAATTAATCAATAATTAATCAAAACCGCGACACGACATGACATCCAGGGCGCTAAAAACACAATTTAAATCGAATTCCAGCGAATAAACACGTTGTTTTTTTTATTGTACTTTTTCACGTCCTTACCTGAAGAAAAACCGCCTGTAAAACTTCCGTTTGAGCGAAACAACCACGTTCTGCTCGCGCGCACCCCGGTTACTATGACGAGGAGTCGCACGCGCGTTGCGGTTGCCAGGAGACACACAAAACATCCTGAAGCCGAAAAGTGTCAAAAAGGTTCCGTGTGAGAAACGCGTTACAAAATTCGCTAAAGGAGGAGGGGGGGGGGGCGGCGGTGTTGGTGAGGGTTGTAATATATAATAATAAACAATTAAACAAACAAACAAACAAATCAAATCGAATTTTATTTGTCACACATACACATTCATACAGAGTACGACATGTAGTGAAATTCTTTTTATGTCTGTCCGAGATGTAATAAAGAATCTAAAATAAAAAAATAAGTAATAAAATATAAAGTATAATAAAAAAAGAAAAAAAAAATAACGAAAAAAAAAATATATATATATTTAAAAAAAAAAATATATATATATATATATATAATTAAAAACATATATATAATACATTATAAAGGGAAATGTACTTTTAGGAGCCTTATTATACAGAAATACTGCTGCACTTAGATCATGTTATATAATTTATTATTAATATTATTATTATTATTATTTTCACACAAATTAAGAAAAGAAAACTATTTAAAAATGCTAGTTTTGAGTTTGGACTAACTCGACTGCTTGGAACACGTGTTTTAATGTTTTCTTATTTTAAGAAATCTTACCGAGTGGAATGATCTCACTGCACTGGCAGATCATTTGACTTGTTTCTAGTCTGAATCTTCTTAAATCATGCGTTTATTTATTCGACTCAGAAGGCTCTTTTTTGCTGGTTATATGCATAAAAAGATCTGAGCAGGACTTTATGGTGTGCTATTTAACTTTCCCTGTACATTTATTTGGTAAAAGTTTCTCGTTTCATGGCGCAGGTTTCTCCTTCATCAGGGCAGGAAGTAAAATCACTTGTTTTTCGGTCATTACATAACGGCTGCGAGGAGAACGTGTTTGCGCAGGACCTCGGGCTCGCTTCGGAAAAAAGGCGGTGACTTATTATTTCATCAGGGAAGAAAAAGATGTTTTATATTCGCTTAATCAAAACTGTCCAAGAAGATGAAATACAGGTACCACCAAATCCGTCCCAGATCGACGCATACCCTAGACAAGGCCGTGTAATTAGAGGGGAAATAGAGATGGGTTTTTTTTCTCTTTCAGATAGACGGAGAAAGAAAATAAGCAGTAGGATTAGGCTTTGATCTGGTCTTCAGCATTTCTGCATTTCTGGAGGCATGCTGCTCCAGTTCAGACCCCAAAAGCCACAGCGGTGGTTAATGCAGGCATACAACTAATGATGCAAATGTTCACCCAGAAGTAAGTGCGTGTGTGTGTGTGTGTGTGTGTGTGTGTCCCAGACTTTGAATTATGCTCATACTCCAGACATGTTTTCATTCGACTTTGCAAAAACCCAACTCTTTTATCCCTGGCTGAGTGAGCTCTGTGTAAATCAGTCCTGTTGATCTTGTTGTATGGCAGATTTCTGGCCCGAGTCGAGCTGCTCGGAAAGATGGCGTTGCGGAAAAACACGCCAGAAAAAGACACCGTCAAAAGCCAAAAAACGGCCGACTGATGGCGAGGCTGGAAATCGTCATTCCTCACCCTCCGTTCAGCAATTTACAGACAAATCACTAAATTTTCTGTCCAACATATCCAACACACACACACACACACACACACACACACACACACACACACACACACACACACACACACACGAGTTGGTATCATAAAGCTTCGAGATTCGCTCTGTTTACAAGAAAGTAAGTATTTATCTACGTTTCCACACTATCACCTTTTAAATAGTGCCCTTGCACAACAAGACTGCACTCCGATGTGTTCTTCCGGAACGTGTCTTGGAAGTATTCTTTTTGAAACGTGTCAAGCACCTTCTGCGATTCGTGCCGGATCTCCGCATCAAAACAACGAGTTGGATCTTCATCTTAAGGAAGAGGAGGAAATCTGCAGTCTGGCGAGTACGGTGGGTGCGGAAGTGAGATCATATGAATTGTTCTCCGACGATCATCATGCATGAGTTGAATTTTCGGGGGGGTGAAGGTCTCGTCAGGGTCTTCCTGATTTCTCGTCGTGTTCCAGCCTCACACCTCAAACGGCTCGTTGCAGATTTAACGTATGTCAAACGTACGTGGGGTGAAACGTCTCTGTGCCCAGTTTTAAGCATGGTTTTCACGTTTCTACTTTGTTTTAACTAGCGGGCCGTGATTAAATCGTAGAATCGCATAAAAGGCCCCGCAATTTACCTGGAATTCTAACATAAAGGAGTTTATGCTTTAAAAAAAATAAATTGTGCTGCTACCACCAGCATGCTTCATAGGCAAAATTACAGCACAGCAAGCTTTCCCTTTCCTCAGGAAATAATCAGCAGTGATGTTTAGGGTGAAAACGCATCTTCCAGACGTTCCTTCTTCAAAATAAGCGTATCGATGCTTGACCAGCATAACGAGAACCATCTCAGAGATGCATATCAAGACCTTGACGACTAAGAGAGTGATGAACGTCGCACTGCAGACAGAAAGAAAGATGCTTCATATTTGTCACATCTACACTACAACATAGTGAAATCCTTTCTTCACATATCCCAGCAATGTTAGCAAGCACCCCTGAAGCACTGAGGGCCCATGAGTGGCAGCTTGGCGATACAAGGGCTCGAACCCGCCAGGATTCTGAGCCCTTGGACCAGAAAGGGATGAGGGCCTTACCCCAAGGGTGGCATCTTGGTAGTTCTGGGACTTGAACCCTCGACCTTCTGATCAGTAACCCAGAAACTTAGCCACTGAGCTACCACCTCCCCTCAGTATGCATATCCCAGCTTGTCTGGAATCTGGGGTCAGAGCACAGGGGCAGCCATGTTTCAGCCCCCCAGAGTACAGAGGGTTAAGTGCCTTGCTCAAGGGCCCCTAGAGTGGCAGCTTGGTGCTACAAGGGTTTGAATCCCCGACCTTCTGGTCAGTAACCTAGAACCTTAACCACTGAGCCTCCATCTCCGAAGGGGTTCGAGACAGACAAACGTCATTTGCAGTACTACTTGTCGCTGTGATCTTGTGGACCAGAGTTTCCTCCAACCATCAGGTTGTGGTCAGAAGCACCTGTTTGCTCTCCTTCATCCTTCATCCAAGGATTCTGGAACAGTTGCTGATTTTGCAGTGTGGTGTAGAAGCATTACAACACACCCTTTTCTGCGGTAAAACACGAAGGCTATGATTGCGTCCGTCACCAGTCATCTCCAAACAGCCCATTAACGAGGAAGTAAACCAGCAGGGAGTGATGAAGACAAAGCGATGGTGAACATGATGAAAATCGATGGTAACAAACACCTGCAAAGCTCGTCACAGGCTCATTCAAACCCAGAGTGCATCAGAGTGATTTCAAACAAAGGTTTATCACAGAAAGAGACACAAGGTCCTGCATATTTCTGTGTTTAATAGAGGAATCTCAGCTGCAGAGGTCTGCATGTTCCTCCATGTTCCTCCACACACATGCTTACGAGACAGACAGAGTATGATTTATTTGCTACGAACAAGATCCTCGACGACCTCATGATCTCTTACAGCTGTCTCGGGTTCTCTCTTTTAATCAGGGGTTAAAACGGGATTTCCTGAGATGGAGGGATGTTTTTTCGAGAGTGAAAACGTAGAAAACAACTACGTTCACGATGTTTTAAAAGGAAATGAGACAATTTCTAGGGAGAATTGTTTACATAATAGTATTAAAACATATATTCTTTCCTTCCACATGGAAGAAATTTTATTTAGAGAAATATATAGGGGAAACATAAATCATGTGACCAAAGGGGCTGAAAGTGGGTCATGTGATCACATTAAAAATGTATGATTCATTATTACACTACAAAATAAACCACCAATATTTTTCAGTCATTTTATATATATATATATATATATATATATATATATATATATATATATATATATATATATATATATATATATATATATATATATAAGAGACAGAATCATTGTTTGAAATAATGAATCAATAATGAAAAAAATTCTCCTATTTATTTACTCGACTCAATAAAAACTAAAACAGCTGCAAAAATCACCTTTTTCTCAATTAAACTTTGTCAAATTTAGAAGTAGACATTTTCCTAAAAATTTACCACATTTTTATAATAAAATTTGATCAAGCCCAACCTGGCTAATGCTCCTGATAACAACAATTAGCCAGATGTTAGCTAAGGTACTAGCACTCTGATTGCACTAGTTATAATTATAAATATTTAATATATCGAAATATATATTTTAAAAAAATATATATTATTACTAGCTGGCTTTGGTTCCATAGTATTCTACAGTAAAAAAGTTAGCTTAATGTCAGCTAGTTTGCTAGCAGACCAGGAGTCTGGTTTTCACACACACACACACACACACACACACACACACACACACACACACACACAAACACACACACACACACACAGACAAATCACATTCTATAATACTATTAAGATTAGCATTACAACAAACGTGAAGAGTTAACTAGCTAATTATAGAAGGTATATACGGTAATTAGCTACACTCTTGACATGGCCTAGTGTAGCTAATGCTGCTAATCATGAATGTGTGAATTCTAATACAAATAAAATGATCGGAGTGTTCATAAAATCGGTAATTCCGTCTTTTAAATAGGAGAAGCAAAAGAAAACGTCCCCCTCATGCTACTATGGAAGTCATAAAGTTGTTCTTAATGTTAGGACGACTGCGAAACAAAAACTCGCAACATGAACAGGAATTCAACAATCACCTCGGAACTCATAGATAATATTATACTATTATTACCTCATCCTTCAATCTGTCCATCACCACTGCAAACAGGAAAGGGCTCAGAGCCGATCCTTGATGCAGTCCAACCTCCACCTTGAACCAGTCTGTCGTTCCTACTGCACACTTCACTGCTGTCACTCTGTCCTCATACATGTCCTGCAGCACCCTCACATACTTCTCTGACACACCAGACTTCCTCATACAATACCACAACTCCTCTCTCCACCCTGTCGTACGCTTTCTCTAAATCCACAAACACACAATGCAACTCCTTCTGACCTTCTCTATACTTCTCCATCAACATTCTCAAAGAAAATAAGGCATCTGTGGTGCTCTTCCTCGGCATGAAACCATAGTGTTGCTCACAGATGGTCAACTCTTCCCTCAGCTTGGTTTCCACTACTCTTTCCCATATCTTCATGGTAATCTGATCAGTTGTATTCCCCTGTAGTTACTGCAGGTCTGCACATCTCCCTTATGCTTAAAGATCAGTACCAGCACACTCCTTCTCCATTCCTCAGGCATCTTCTCACCTTCCAGAATCCTGTTAAACAATCTGGTTAAAAACTCCACTGCATCTCTCCTAAACATCTCCACGCTTCTACCGGTATGTCATCTGGTCCAACTGACTTTCCACTCTTTATCATCTTAATAGCTGCTTTCACTTCCTCCTTACTAATCCTATCTACATCCTGCTTCACATCTCCACACTATCTAATGTTCTCTCTCATTTTTCTCATTCATCAGCTGCTCAAAATACTCCCTCCATCTTCTCAACACACTCTCCTCACTAGTCAACACATTTCCATCTCCATCCTTTATTGCTCTAACTTGCAGTACATCCTTCCCAGCTCGGTTCCTCTGCCTGGCCAATCGCTACAAATCCTTTTCTACTCCCTTAGTGTCCAACTTTTCCTACAGCTCCTCATATGCCTTTTCCTTGGCTTTCGCCACATCCCTCTTCACCTGCTGCTGCATCTCCTTGTACATCTGCCTACTTTTCTCATTACTCTGTCGAGTCCAATTCTGATTCTCCAACGTCTTTCTCCTTATGCTCTCCTGCACTTTCTCATTCCACCACCACGTCTCTTTGTCTTTCTTTCTATTTCCAGATGTTACACCAATTACTTTTCTAGCTGCCTCCCTCATGCAGTAGTTCCCCAATCATCCAGCACCTCTTCACCACCACCGAGCTCCTGTCTGACCTCTTCCCTGAACCTCACACTATAGACTTCCTCCTTCAGTTTCCACCATCTTATTCTTCTTTCAGTCCTCACTCTCCTCCTTCACCTCCAAAACCATCCTACAGACCACCATCCGATGCTGTCTAGCTACACTGTCCCCTGCCAACACCTTACAGTCTCCAATCTCCTTCAGGTTGCATCTCCTACATAGCACATAGTCCACCTGTGTGCACCTTCCTCCACTCTTATTCGTCACCCTATGATCCTCCTTCTTCTTAAAATAAGTGTTCACCACTGCCATTTCCATCCTTTTAGCAAAATCTACCACCATCTGCCCTTCCACATTCCTCTCCTTAAAACCATACCTACCCATCACCTCCTCATCACCTCTGTTCCCTTCACCTACATGCCCATTAAAGTCTGCTCCAATCACCAATTGTTCATTCCTACGTTCACCTACGTTCACCTTCTACCACTTCATCTAACTCACTCCAGAATTTTTCCTTCTCCTCCATCTCACAACCCACTTGTGGATCATAAACACTAATGACATTTATCATCACTTCTTCAACTTCCAGCTCCACGATCATCACCCTATCAGAAACTCTCTTCACCTCCACTACACTCTTACTATACTCTTCCTTCAGAATCACCCCTACACCATTTCTCTTTCCATCCACACCATGATAGAACAGTTTAAACCCACCTCCAATGTTCCTGGCCTTACTCCCTTTCCACTTGGTCTCCTGAACACACAACATATCTACCTTTCTCCTCTCCATCATATCAGCTATCTCTTTCCCTTTACCCGTCATAGTACCAACATTTAAAGCACCAACCCGAACCTCTACTCTCCTCCACTTCTCCTTTCCCTGCCGTCTCTGTTTTCCCCCCAAACTGGTAAACTGTTGTATTAGACGTCTTTGGATGCTGTAGCATGAGATTTTTCCTTCACTTGAACTAGGAGACCAAAACCTGATCCACTGTGCACAAAATCAGCTCCATGCTTTACACAGGTTGAAGTGGAAGATCGCCTGCTATAGAGCTCCGACCAACTGAACACCTTTGGGATTAATGTAAATGCTGACTGCACCCCAGGCCTCCTCACCTCACCTACATCAGTACCTAGAACCCTTTTATCTAAATGAATGTCACACTAATCATCACAAAATCTAGGTTTTTTTGTAAAACACATCATAAAATCAGGATTAAAGCCAGCTGAGTCGCTTGTGTGTAACAAAACACACCCATATATTTTTCCCCTTAGTGTGATCCTAAAAGAAATTTCAATCGAATTCAGTTCAACTTTATAGGAAGTTGCATCTCGCCAATTAGCGTGATTTGAAAGCATTACGGCTGTGACGTACACAAAATATTTCCTTTAGCATGAATTATTAGCATTAATGTCAGTTTCTAAAGCTGTACCTCGACTCGTTCGAAAGGCAATAAACACTCAAATACACGGAATCCTGTTTTATATATTTTTTTCGAAGTCTTTCAGAAGGTTTTATTTGATTCACAGAAAAAGTGAGCTGTTGATTCTGGAGATTTACACCGGGGGGGGATGAAAAACGAGATAAAATACGAGCTGCACCACAATTTCTCTATTTGCGCTCACTTTTGAAAAGAATAACAGCCATAACTTTCACGTCCACGTGCACTAACATCAACAATGCCAGAGCCAGAGCCAGATTTCAGAACGATCATCCAACACTAAACACAAATCACCAGCCGTCTGTTCGTGATGGAGCCTCGCTATAAACCCAAGGCAATAAAGTCAATTATTTCTGTACTAAACTTTCTCTCAGTGCTGTGAAAACAGCTGAGGATACGAGTGAAAATGTTTGCTCTGTAACACTGAGCGTCGCTGCTCAGGCCGCTCGGAGACGCCGAACCTGCAATTGTGGCTTTCGCGTTAGTGTGTGTGTGTGTGTGTGTGTGTGTGTGTGTGTGTGTGTGTGTGTGTGTGTGTGTGTGTGTGTGTGTGTGTGTTTCAAGTCACTCAGTGCCTGTTGCTTTCTTTGGAGCAGAATTCCCTCAAATGCAGATGTTTAAAAAAAGAGATTTATGAAACTCTGGATTTATTGAAAACCCAATAACGGTTCCTCAGGACTGTGTATACTTTGGGTTTTTTGCAGCCTTCATTTTTCATTCCAATATCACCAAATATGGAAACAAGCTGATCTTTTAAGGGACACGTCAACAGATATCACCAGGAAATAATATTTCCAGCCATGTTTCGGGATCTAAAATGTCATCTGCTTTGTGTTTTGGTGTTTATTATTATTATTATTATTATTATTATTATTATTATTATTATTATTATTATAATACTAGCTTTTTTTTTTTAAAAAGAGGAAAAATTCCGTAAAGTAGCGTGGGTGTGGAAGCGAGATCATGTGGCTCGTTTTCCGACAATTATCATGCACGAGAAGCCGAATAGTTTTCGGAAGTGGAGCTCTTGGAAGGTCTTCCTGATCTCTCTTCATCTTCCAGCGAAGCTCCTGCTGCTCAAAACACCTCGAACGACCCGTTGCATCATTGCCGTATCATCAAACGTGTGTCGCGTGAAACGTCTCTGTGGCAGATTTGCCAGTTTCATGTTTTTAACGTTTGCTCTTTGTTCTAACTTGCTGTCCGTGTCTCCGTGATCGCAGACGTGGTAACGCACGTGTGTCAGAATAGCACCAGTTCCATAATTAGTCTTGAAACGTTTTAATGCCACCTAATAACAATGTCACGTTGTAGCCGAATACGACAACTAGAGCACTTACTGTGAATAAATAAATAATTAATGAGCAGAGTTTTCAGGGTTCACGCACCCAGACTCTGTGTACAACAGAAGGTCAGAGCCTCAAGCTCTGTTTTACACGTGTTCTGATCGACGCTCGGTGGATCTACTGATCACCAACATACAGTTCAGCATCAGTTCAACATCAAGCAGACCTCATTTTTTTTTTAAGTAGATGTAAAGGTTTTGAGTTCATGATGATTGTAATAGAAATCAATCAGTGTTTGAGTCATTAATATCATTCTATTAATAGATCAGTGTGCTGAGAGTCACATTCGAGTCTTTACACAGAAACTGAGGTGATGAAGTAAAGAATCTTGTGATAAAAATGATAATATGGACATTATAGTCATAATAAATCACTACTCTGAACGCAAAAACTTTTGTACTTTTACTTTAAAGTTTAAATGAAGCACTTTTATTTTAACTCAACTACATGGTTTCTGTACTTCGTCAAACATTGAATATATATTTTTTATTTTAAATTGTAACATGATGACTGCATCAGTCCCCCTGGATCAGGCCATTATTTAAAGCCTTTCTTCCTTTCTTTCTTTAGTGCAGATGTGGATACGCGCATGCACTTCTCATCTCTAATTGTCTATGGCCTTAATCCAGTCTGCACATGGCCGTATTTCTCCCACGTGGCCAGTCCTACACCCACACGTTCTGCCCTCCTGCTGATAGCCGTTGCTTCTAAGATTTCAAAGCCACTCGAAAATGTTTGAGCTAAAACACAGATCCGAGCTCACTTTCGCTCTCTCGCCGCTCGTTCTTCCCCCCGCTCTCTCTAATTATTATTATTATTATAAAAGTGCGGCCTGGGGGGAACCGAGGAGCTCGCCTGGGTTTGGCAGCGTCTGCAGGAGTAACATATCAGGAGCTTTTTAATCCAGTTTGACTTTTGGTTTATTATTTCTGCGGGCACATCACAGGTTCCCTCTTTTCTCCGTTGCACTTCTCGTCCATTCACAGATGTGTAGAATCCCGTTTATCTGACCATCATGAGCTCCAGTGGTGGCTTTTCAGACTCAGGTTAAGAGCCCTTTCATGATATTTGAGTTAAATCTAAAATGATAGAAGAATGTAAAAGGTGCTGGCAGGAGAGCCGTGGAGCCGTGGAAGAACGGAGATGTCAAGAGAGAAATTCAGACTTTTGTTCCTCACTTTGTTACATGGAATCCTCAGATGAGGGATGCGCAAAACTTCTCTATATCAAAATCCTGTTGCAAGTGCGAGCAGCTGACCTTCAGAAATCAATCCTGAGATGTTTCTACAGCCTGATCATCCGAAGTGAGGAAGGATTATGAAAGGATTATGTTCTTCTTTTTCCTTATCTTTTCCTTCACAGCAGATCATCCATCTCCATACCATTCTGGCCTCAATCAAACCATCCACCGGAATGTCTTCCCTCACCACATCCATAAACCTCCTCCTCAGCCTTCCTCTTTTCCTCCTGCCAAACATGACCAAACCATCTAAATCACACCTCTCACCTCATCTCTAAAATGTCCTACCTGAACAGAACCTCTAATCAACTAATTTCTCTCAGTTCATAATCCTCATCCCTTCTGATAAAAAACCCAACATCTTCAATGCAATCATCTTCACCTCCAGTGCCGTCTTTTTGACTGAAGATTTCCACAGAACCTGAAGACCCGAGTGGTTCCATCTTTCTCCAGCTGTACGCTTTGACTGATTTTGCTTTCAAGGGCAAAGAATTTCTCAGCTGTACCACCAACGTTCTCTCCAAGTGGGAACGTTTAAGTACAATCTAACATGGTTCAGATATGGAAGCTGCTTTGATGCTTGATAAAAAGCCACCATTGTGTCACAGACAAACCTGAATCCAAACCTGGATTCATTAAATCGCAGGTCGAGAGGGTCATCAAATGACTGCATGCTTGAGGTTTGTCAAGAAACTGGAGCCTGAAAATTAAGAAAACCAGGTACTGATCATCTTCTGGGAAACAGGATGGATGGATAGATAGATGGACAGACAGATTGGTGAACAGATATACAGGTCACTTTATTGAAACATGTTGATGTGTATCAGTTATATATGAGTCACATAAGTGTTGGACAGTGAATGAGTTGAAGAAACATCTGTGGGGTCCAAATGGGACGTTTTTGTGTCTACCAGAAGAACTTGTGTGAGATGGAGAACAGGAGAGAAGATGTGATCAGACTCCCTCACCCCCACACTCACACATGGAGGTGAGTGTCTGGAGTGATATTTATCATGGAACCACCTGCCCAGACACCACACCTCAATCCTTCTGAACTGCTCTGCGATGAAGAAGAGTCTCCCACTAGTGAAGAACATCTTTTGTCAAGTTTTACAAGAGGCACAGCAAAATATTTCAGCTGAATGTTTGGGAAAATGAACTGTCCAGATGCTGAGAGTGTGTAAAGCTGGAATTCATGCTAAGAGAGAATTTTTCACTGAAAATAAAGTGGAACATCTGGACATTTATAGATTTGCTTGGTCGAAGGTTTTTGCATAGAAACACAAGGAAAATTTCAGGTACATCTTCTACAGCTTCAGCTACAATTTAAGCTTAATATTTTACCCATTCTCAGGTTTGACGATGAGTTGCTAGGCAACAAGGACACTAACGCTGGTATCTAGTTATCCAGCTATAGGATTAGATACACTGTAAAGGAAAAAGTAGACTACGAGAACAACACGTTCCTCAGAGCGTGCACTAGACATCGCTAAAACCCTGAGGTAAATTTCACAGTGTATGTTCACCATCAATCGCTAACCCTGTTTTGAAACCTCTGCAGATTTCAGGCTAGCAAAAAAACAAAAAAAAAGTCCAAACGGTGTGTCAGAGCTAATTAAGTCTGTCAGATATGTCAGGAAAACGTCGTGTAAACACGTGAACACATACAACACGATTTTCTTTTTCCTTGATTGTGTTATGGCAGAGGCCGAGGCGCGACTTCTGCGAAAACATGCCGCGGCTAATTTCGAGCGAGTCGTGGGTTTTGTCAAGTTAAAAGAAAAAGGAAAAAAAAGGAAAAACGCGTTTATATCAGAATGCTAGCTTCGCGAGATCGCTCTCGGCTCGCAGACGGTGTGTCACTGTTTCCTACGTCGTGTTACAATCTTGAGCATGCACAGCAACAGCTAGCTAACAGTGTAGTGTGTGTGTGTGTGTGTGTGTGTGTGTGTGTGTTGCCCCAGTGAGCCTTACTGTGGATTTTGGTATTTAAAAACAAATCGAGGATACATTTCTATTTTTCATAAAAGTATAAAAACATTATGAAATGTAGGAGGAAATTCACTTATCGCCAACAGCTTACACCTGACAAACACACACACACACACACACACACACACACACACACACACACACACACTACACTACAAAAAAATAACTAGTGTTTGCACGTTTGACCTCCTCGCCACGTGTAGTAGACCTCGTCTCAGCCGTGTTAGCTGCGCGTACATTAGTGCGTGTGCGTGTGTGTGTGTGTGTGTGTGTGTGTGTGTGTGTGTGTGTGTGTGTGTGTGTGTGTGTGTGTGTGTGTGTGGTTCTGGCTAGGTAATTAGCATTGCTCCACTGAGAGCAGTGAAGGAAAGTTTAAGAAAACAGGAAGCGTGTGTGTAGACGTTAGCAGGAGGTTAGCCGGACGTTCACTGCAGAAACCCTGGTGATTAGTTTTTTTAAACGTTCTCGACACGTCTCCTCGATGTCTCCATCATGTACGTATGGTTTGTGTATATGGACATGTATGGTCAGGTGTCCATAATTCCATACATACTTTTGACTACATAAAGTATACAAAAATATTACACAATAAGGTTTTAAATAAATCCTTTTTTTCTAAAGCACACTGCAAAAGTTGCCATGAAAATTTCTATTATTATTATTTAATTCTATTATTATTATCATTATATTTGTAGCGATTGGCCAGGCAGAGGAACCGAGCTGAGAAGGATGTGCTGCAAGTTAGAGCAATTAAGGATGAGATGGAAATGTGTTGACTAGTGAGGAGAGTGTGTTGAGAAGATGGAGGGAGTATTTTGAGCAGCTGATGAATGAGGAAAATGAGAGAGAGAGAGAAGGTTGAATGGTGTGGAGTTGTAAAGCAGGATGTAGATAGGATTAGTAAGGAGGAAGTGAGAGCAGCGATTAAGAGGATGAAGAATGGAAAGTCGGTTGGACCAGATGACATACCGGTAGAAGCGTGGAGATGTTTAGGAGAAAAGCAGTAGAGTTTTTAACAAGTTTGTTTAACAAGATTCTGGAAGGTGAGAAGATGCCTGAGGAATGGAGAAGGAGTGTGCTGGTACCGATCTTTAAGAATAAGGAAGATGTGCAGACCTGCAGTAACTACAGGGGAATTAAGTTGATCAGTCACACCATGAAGTTATGGGAAAGAGTAGTGGAAGCCAGGCTGAGAGAAGAGGTGACAATCTGTGAGCAACAGTATGGTTTCATGCCGAGGAAGAGCACCACAGATGCCTTATTTGCTTTGAGAATGTTGATGGAGAAGTATAGAGAAGGACAGAAGGAGTTGCATTGTGTGTTTGTGGATTTAGAGAAAGCGTACGACAGGGTGGAGAGAGGAGTTGTGGTATTGTATGAGGAAGTCAGGTGTGTCAGAGAAGTATGTGAGGGTGGTGCAGGACATGTATAAGGACAGTGTGACAGCAGTAAAGTGTGCAGTAGGAACGACAGACTGGTTCAAGGTGGAGGTTGAACTGCATCAAGGATCGGCCCTGAGCCCTTTCCTGTTTGCAGTGGTGATTGACAGGTTGGATGACGAGGTCAGACAGGAGTCTCCGTGGACTATGATGTTTGTGGATGATATTGTGATTTGTGGTGAGAGTAGTGAGCAGGTTGAGAAGAGCCTGGAGAGGTGGAGATATGCGCTGGAGAGAAGAGGAATGAAACTCAGTAGGAGTAAGACAGAGTACATGTGTGTGAATGAGAGGGAGGGCAGTGGAGGGGTGCGGTTACAGGGAGAAGAGGTGGAGAAGGTGGAGGAGTTCAGGTACCTGGGGTCAACAGTGCAAAGTAATGGAGAGTGTGTTAGAGAAGTGAAGAAAAGAGTGCAGGCAGGGTGGAGTGGGTGGAGAAGAGTGATAGCAGGAGTGATTTGTGATAGAAGAGTATCTGTGAGAGTAAAAGGGAAAGTTTATAGGACTGTGGTGAGACCTGAGATGTTGTATGGATTAGAGACAGTGGCATCGAGTAAAAGACAGGAGGTGGAGCTGGAGGTAGCAGAGCTGAAGATGTTGAGATGTTCGTTGGGAGTGACAACGATGGACAGGATTAGAAATGAGTTTATTAGTGGGACAGAGCATGTAGGACGTTTTGGAGACAAGGTGAGGGAGGTGAGATTGAGATGTTTGGACATGTGCAGAGGAGGGACATGGGGTATATCAGTAGGAGAATGCTGAGGATGGAGACACCAGGAAGGAGGAAAAGAGGAAGACCAAGGAGGCGGTTTATGGATGTGGTGAGAGAAGACATGCAGGTAGTTGGTGTGAAAGAGGCAGATGTAGAGGACAGGTTGGTATGGAGACGGATGATCCGCTGTGGCGCCCCCTAATGGGAGCAGCCGAAAGAAGAAGTAGAAGATGATTATTATTATTATTATTATTTTTATTATTATTATTATTATTATTATTATATATTTTTTTTTTCATTTGAAATAATGATTTTGCTTTTGGTGATTTCTTTTTTTTGTTTAAATCATGCACAATTTTACTTTTGTTTTATTTTTTTTTTTTTGTTTGTTTTGATTTAAAAAAACTTTCATCATTGCAATTTTTTTATTTATTTTGTTATTATTTTTTTTATATGTTTTATTTAACACAATCTTTAAAACATTGTATAATTGATTGCATTTGGGCGGGTTGTTACATTTTTATTTTAGAATATATATCCCTGGTTATATAGAAAAAGGAAATAAATGACAGAAGTAAAATAAAAACGAGAGCAGGTTAAAAGAGGGAAGTGTGAGGCCAGACCGCGGCTGTTGTGCAGAAGGATTGCATTCCTCAGGGGTCTCTTCAAGAGGAATATCAAACTTCAGTTCCGTGGAGACCTCTTAACCTCGACTGCTCCACCCTCCCACGCATCCACCTCCATCTCCTCTCTGCAGAACCGATCCATCTGCTCTCCATCAGGACACAGAGCAGCCCAGTCATCTCTCCATCAGCCCAGTCCTCTCTCCATCACGGCACAGAGGGGTTTTCTCCTCTCTCCAGAATGACATCACAGAGCTGCTGGATGTAAGACACATGACACTTCACCTTCCACTTGAGGATCCCCACAGGTGCTAAATAGGGTTCCAATCTGGACACATACTTGGCCATTCCAACACCTTTATACAGTGGTTGAGAAGTGCAAAACACATTAACGAATCAGAAAACAAAATAACAAATGCAAAAACAAATGAACAAAGCAGAAAAGGTAGGTAAAGTTTGTGAATGGAACACCTAACGGTCATTGGACAAGACACCTGCCATTCAAGATATACAGGAAGTACAACAGTCTGCAGCAGGAGAAAGTTGGATCGTATGTGTAAAAGTGTACAAACTGATCTTTATGTCATGATATACTGCAGCTTCAACATCACTGCAGATGAATGTCCATCAAAGTAGCATTGAATTAATTCTATTTTCTCTTTTCTTGCCAATGTTTTCTGTTGTTATTTGAAATAAAAATAGTTTAAAGTAAATGGAGAACTTTACACATGTACGAGTTATAATATTTCATATTTCCTGTATATCTTGAATGACAGGTGTCTCGTCCAACGATCGGTAAGTTTCCATTCCCAAACTATATCTACCTTTTCCGCTTTGTCTGAATTGTCGTTGTGTTTTCGGATTTGTTATCTAGTTTTCTGATTTGTTAATGTGTTTTGCACTTGTCGGCCACCGTATCTTCACCTTCAGCTTCCTCAGCAGGGCAGTTGTCAACTTGGCGGTGTGTTTGGGTTTGGTATAATGTTGTAAAACTGCCCTTGGGCCCAGTTTCTGAAGAGAGAACATCATGACCTGCTTCAGAATGTCACAGTGCATGTTGCAATCCATGTTTCCCTCAATGAACTGCAGCTCCACCGTACCAGCAGCACTCATGCAGCCCCAGACCATGATGCTGCCACCACCATGCTTCACTGTAGGTAACACAATTGTCTTGGTTCTCATGCTGGAAAACATCTGAGCCAAACAAAGTTATCTAAGTCCCATCAGACTACAGGACATGGTTCCAGTAATCATGCTCTTGGACAGGTTATTTGTTATCTAGATTCAGAAGAGGCTTCCTTATGTCACAACGGCCATGCAAATGGACTTGTTGCAGGGTCCGAGCCTTAAACATCCAGTGGTCAGTATGAGAGAATTGTACTCGAAGCACTACATTTAACTGCTCTAATGTCTGTCTGTTGAGTTCTTTTGAGAGGACAGTAAATCTGTACTGCTACACAAACTACATTGATTGAAATATATCCAATTTTTATTTCATTATTGTGCCTTGAGAACATATAATAAAATGGTTTCTGAAATTTGAGGGGTGTTATCCTCTCACTTTGTGGGTTAATTTTGTTAAGATGAATCACGAATTCACTCACGACAATCATGCACGTAATCACAATTAAATAAACCTAATCACACATTTGTATCTGTTCTAATTGTACCTTAAATTAATACTTTTCTAGTTTTTAATACGTTTTAATACATGTTCATGAACAAATATTGACGCTTTATGCAAATATATGTTTATTGTTAATGAAACCGAAATCAACATAGAGCATGAAAACTAAATATTCTTGTAAACATTTTAAAGTAATTGTAGTGTTTTAAATGAGGTAAACCATCAGGACACCAGACGGAACCTTTGATATGTTTCCACACGGACGGTATTCATTGCCGGATGTCTGCGTTTTGGTGGATTTTGGTGCTTTGAAGGTTTTTTGTAACTTTTTTATATATATATATCTATCTGAGTAAAGAACTGACATCATGAATAAATGTGTGTTGCATTGATTTATGCGGGTTATTTTGACAACCCATCCCCCCAACCCATATCACCCACCCACCCACCCATCCATCCATCCATCTATCCATCTATCTATCCATCTATCTATCTATCACTTTGCCTAAGTGAGCCTAATGAGCTTTGGCCCAGAGAAGGCAGCAGCTTTTCTGGATCATGTTCACATATGGTTTATCCTTTGCATGATTTACCCTGAATTTGTGGATGACGTTGAAAACTGGGTTCACAGCCAATAATTCTGGAGGAGTTAATGAGCCCATGCAGTGATTTTCATTACAGAATCATTACTGTCATATTGATTTTCGGCCTTCTCCCTGGTGCAGAGAGATTTCTCCAGATTCTTTAAAACTATTGATATAACGTACTGTAAATGATGAGATATTTAAAGTCTTTGCAATTTGATGTTGAACAATTATGATATTGTCCCAAATTTGCAGACACAGTCTTTCACAGATTGCTAAAGCTCCGCCCATCTTTACGTCTGAGAGACTCTGTGTCTCTAAGATACACTATTTATACCCAATCATTTTACTGTCCTGCTTTCAAGTGAACATTGCAAAATGTTTCTCCAACTGTTTTATTTTAATACATTTTTTCCCAGACTTTTGTTACCACAACCCAATTTTTTGAGACGTGTTGCAGCCATTAAATAAAAAAAAAGACCTTTTTCTTCCCTTAAAAATTTTATTTTTTCAGTTTAAACATTTTATATGTTTGCAATGTTTTATTGTAAATAAAATATGGATTTGCAAATCATTGCATTCTTTTTTTTTACACAGTCTTCCAACCTTTTTGGAACACTGTGGTTGTGTATATACAGTACATACAGAGTCTGGGCCAGAGCTCAGTCAGGTTCCTCAGAAAGCTTCTGTACTAAAACTATTTAAAGCTGTGAGCTCCAGCTGAGTTGCCAGATGTGTAATTATGAACTTGCCATGTAAGAGTGGTAGTTTTACTTGTGTCTTATTTGACGCAGGCTATCCGTTACCTGACTCGCGTCTGTTCTCGTACAGGTTGATTAAGTTGCTATTCGAGAAGTCCATGATGAAATGCTGTGCTCTCAGGACCTGCTTACATCACAGAAAGAAAAATAAACCCAGGTAGAATGAAGCCGGGTTTGGTTCAGGACAGAAAAGTGAGAAAGATTGTAAAAGTGTGCTGGACTTTTCAGCCGTGACGCTCCGTCTCTGTGATCAGTAAAGAAAAGAAAAGAAGTATTCGAGCGATCTGTCTCAGAGATCTGTCCTGTCTTCTATCAGAGAGACGCTGGGGGAAAGTGGCACTAGAAAAAGAGGAGATGTCCTAGAAAACAAAAGAACTCCTTTGGCTTGTACTCCTGATTCTTCACGAGACAGACATACATACAGAGATACAAAAGGTAGATATGTAAGTGTGAAAAGATTGAGACAGGAAGATAAAAAAAAAAGAAAGAAAGAAAAAAGACAAGACAGAACAGTAACTAAATTGAGAAAGGGGGGGGGGGTGAGGAAAGAGACATTGACAACGTTGCAGAGAGAGAGAGAGAGAGAGAGAGAGAAAGAGAGAGAGAGATAGATAGATAGATAGATAGATAGATAGATAGATAGATAGATAGATAGATAGATAGATAGATAGATAGTAATAGAGATAGAGAGATGGAGGGAAGAGAGAGAGAGAGAGAGAGCGATAGATAGAAATAGAGATAGAGTGAGAGAGAGAGAGAGAGAGAGAAATAGATAGTAATAGAGAAAGAGAGATGAGAGAGAGAGAGAGAGAGAGAGAGAGAGAGAGAGAGAGAGAGAGAGAGATAAATAGATAGTAATAGAGAAAGAGAGATATGGAGGAGAGAGAGAGAGATAAATAGATAGTAATAGAGAAAGAGAGATGGAGGAGAGAGAGAGAGA
>NC_139585.1:2899003-2907512 GCF_946808225.1 Silurus aristotelis | reverse complement strand
CCCAAAGTCCATCTCCACTTCACCCCGGCACTCCAGGAGGTGGCGCTCACACCCATCGAGGTCAGGAGCGATGTTCAGCTGGGGAAATGGTTCATCCTCTGCAGGACCAGCCTCAGTGTGTTGATAGTCCATCAGATGAACAGGGCTTGTCCTAGTCCAGTTTAGCCGAGCAGGGCCTTTCCTGGGCCCAGTTAGGCCGAGCAGGGTTTCTCTGGGGTGGTTATGTCGTTAGTGGACCTCTGGTCTACAGTCTGAGCTTGGGGCTCCCGCTCCCTAGGCCCTAGTGCAGCAGCAGTTACGAAGCTGCAGGTAAAATATATTGCTGTGCTCATTTCCAGGAAGTAGGAATTTCCAGTTTTCTTCATTCTTCCAAATCAAGAGGTGTAAAGTTACAACCTAATGATTACATCATTCATTTTAATAGAATAAAAGAAATAAGTGACGGAGACGGAAACAGGAAGTGCAGTGTGTTAAAGTGAAGGTTTCGGCTGATTGAGTGTGTGTGTGTGTGTGTGTGTGTGTGTGAAACCTGTGTGAAAGGGATGGCGATCTAGAAACAGCAATGGAGAAAAACGTTGCAGACAGAGAGGACGAGGGGGACACACTGGTGTGTATTATGAAATAGGAATTCCTAGTTATTTTGTGTGAAATTTACAGCCTTTCGGTACAAGTGAAAAAGACACAGGAAACAGGAAACGCAGTGTGTTCTAGTGAACATTCGGACTGATTGTGTGTACGACTTGTATAAGATGTTGGAGGGTTCAAGGTGGTGCTTTGGCTCCTGCTTTACCCTGGAAGCTCAACAAGCTCCGAGAAGGAGAAACAGACACACGGACCGCTGTCCCAATTGTCCCTGAACGTCTGCATCACATCTGAATTAGTCATCAATGTCCCCATACACACAAAAACAGGATTTCTCAACCACTTAATTGGGGACTGGTCTGGCTGGAGAAGTCGAAAGCACAAAGTGCTCCGGCATCCGTATTTCACGTCCTGCTGGAGGAGAAGTCGATTCATCATCGATACCATTCTCCAGTCAGTAAGTGAACAAACAGAGAGACACGTTAACTAAAGGGATCCGATTCTTTATTTCTCTGTGCGTGGCTGCTTTTCTGTTTATTACACCGTGTGTGTGTGTGTGTGAATAAAAAACACAAATATGTAGATGCTTAATGCAAAGGGATTTATCTTACAGCAAAGAAAAACATGTAATGAAAGAAGCAAGACCATGAAAGCACAGTGAAGATGAAGACTGAAGATCATTTCTGATTGAACACTGACCAGAATAGAGAAAAACACTAAATGGACACCTGAGCAGAAGATTGCTTTGTGCTTCTTCTTGATCCACATCGAGTTTCCTGCATAACCTTGTTTTTACACCAACCAGCGCTGAGTTTCCTGAACGCTTTGCAGAACAGTTACATCTCTGAGGTGGAGATTTATTCTTATGATCCAGCTTCGATTTGAAATAGCGATACTTGTGAACATTGAGAAAATGACCGAAAACATCTAAAATCATTTACGTGGTTTCTTGGGGACTGAATCGGAGGCTATTAGCTGCTGAGGAGGAAGTTTCCACACGAATAGGAGCTATGAGGTTACTGTGGAAGGTTCCACACAAGACCTGTGACTACAATTGTCATAAGCAATGGAGCCATCTTTAGTGGTAACCTCAACAATGATGGAACTGCAATGAATGGAGATCTGGTGTTGAGAACATTCCCTTTTGAGTCGAGGTTTCTTCCTCATGATGTCCAAGGGGCGTTCAAGTCAAACTGGGACTTTGTGTTTAAAAAGAAAAGGACAAATTTCAAGGAGTGGGGAAGGAATTTATTTTTCACCATATTCCCCTGCTACATTTATCAACTCATCCTTGGACGGCCTGCTTCACTTCGTCATCAGGGAACAACCACAGGATCGTCAATGATGGCCATCTTTAAAACGTTTACACCCTTGAAATGTCCTACCGTGTCTGAACATCTCATCACCGTACAGCGCTTTAATTCTTCAGTAGACACCTGTGGGTTTTATGCCTTCATTCAGAACTTCATCACCACACTCTGTTCCATGCACTTACACCATTGTCGGCCATCTTGATTACCGGCCAATCAGTAAAAGGACACGCTAGCCAGAGTAGTACTGCCACGCTAGCACCTATTTTTATACCGGTTACTTTCAAAGTCCCAGTTTGACTTGAACGCCCCTCGGATATTCACAATCCATTTATTTCTGCGAAGCTGCGTTGGGACAATAAAAAGGCTGTACACAGAAAACTGACTTGAATAAAGCAAAAGATGACACCTGAGCCAGTTCCGCGGTTTAATGGCGTATAGACGGCGTACCCGTGATCAAATCGGAAGAGTTTCTCCTCCTGTGAAAGTCTCGCAAGAAAGAGAAAGGAAGACTGAAAGCAGGATTACGTTATATGGTATAAATATAAACCCATCACCCGCTTGCAGAAGCTCAGCTCTAGAAAAGTCGTCTTTTTTGCTTATAAAACCCCTGAAAATGATTTAAAATATATTACTTTTCTAGTTAAATATAAAATAAAAACGTTGGAAGAGCTTCAGGGTTGTTAAAAAAAAAAAAATCATCCAAAATGCAGAAAAAAACAAAAAAAACAGAATCCATTCGGTGTTTATAAATTAACGTTAAAACGGCACGCTGCCCGATGCGACCGCTCGCCCCGCTGTGAAGTAAACCCACGCTTCCACAGCTGTCTCGCGTGTTTAACGACATTTGGAGTGTAATTACCGTGCTGACCAAGTACACACACAAACAAATCTAAAATTCCTTCTTTTAGTGTCACAGTAGCCTATAAAAGCGTCCGAGAGCTGGTGAAAATCCCCGCAAACCCCCCCGTTACACACAACCCTCCCCGTCACCACGTGTAGGCTAAATGATCTCGGAAAAGAAATCTCGTCTAACTTTGGAAAAAAACAAAACAAAAAAAAAAGTCCTCCACTGCGTCCTCGGTCTCTTCATGTTTAAACGTAGCGACCCATCCTTGCGTCCACGCCGTTCCCTCACGATTGCGTCCAGCTGACCGGAACCCAGTGCATCTCCGTTTCCACCTTCTTCAGAGCCTGGCTGAGCTCGCCAAACGCTCGCGCGAGCTCGTCGTTCACAATCACCAGGTCGAAGAGATGACCGTACTGATCCTCCATCTGCTGAGCGCTCGTAATCATCTCCTGGAAATCTTCGTCCTGAAAAACAAACAAAATAAAAAAAAGTTTCAACCTCCTGTTGTACGGTTACTGATCACCTCATATGCCCCACTCCGAGAATCTGTAGGACAGAAAAATCTACGCTTCTTATAGTTTATTAAAAGGAGACACGAGAGTCTAGTACCAGGAGACACGGGAGTCTAGTACTGTCTCCTGCCATAATGACTATCGTCCCGTCACGCTCACACCCATCCTGATGAAGTGCTTCGAGAGGCTCGTCATGAGGCACATTAAGATCCAGCTCCCACCCACCCTGGACCCCATGCAGTTTGCGTATCGTCCGAACCGTTCCACGGACGATGCCATATCCACAACCCTCTATCTGGCCCTCACTTACCTGGACAACAAGGACTCATATGTACGAATGCTGTTTATTGACTTTAGCTCAGCATTCAACACAATCATTCCTCAGCACCTGACTGAGAAGTTAAGCCTACTGCCCCCCCCCTTTGCAACTGGATCCTGGACTTCCTGACTGGAAGTCCTCAGTCAGTGCGGATTGGGAACAGCATCTCCAGCACCACACTGAGCACTGGGGCCCCCCAGGGCTGTGTGCTCAGTCCACTGCAGTTCACTTCGCTGACTCATGACTGTGTAGCAATGCACAGCTCGAACCACATCGTCAAGTTTGCCGATGACACGACTGTGGTGGGTCTAATCAGCAAGAACGACGAGTCAGCATACAGAGAGAAGGTGCAACGGTTAACAACCTGTCTCTGAACGTTGACAAAACCAAAGAGATGGTTGTGGACTTCAGGAGAGCACAGAGCGACCAATCTCCACTGATTATTGATGGATCCTCAGTGGAGATCGTCAAGAGCACCAAATTCCTTGGTGTTCATCTGGCAGACAACCTCACCTGGTGACTCAACACCAGCTCCATCACCAAGAAAGCCCAGCAGCGTCTCTACTTCCTGAGAAGGCTGAGGAAAGCCCATCTTCCTACCCATATCCTGACCATGTTCTACAGAGGGACCATTGAGAGCATCTTAAGCAGCTGCATCACTGCCTGGTTTGGGAACTGCACTGTCTCGGATCGCAAGACCCTACAGAGGATAGTGAGCACAGCTGAGAAGATCATCGGAGTCTCTCTCCCCTCTATCATGGACATTTACACCACACCCTGCATCGGCAGACACACTCTTCATCCTCCTACCATCAGGGAAATGGTTCCGAAGCATTCGGGCCGTCACATCAAGACTGTGCAACAGTTTCTTTCCTCAAGCCATCAGGCTTCTCAATACACAGAAATGAAACGGAACTCACACACACTCACTCACTCACTCAAATGTGTGTTAACACACACTCATTACTTATCTCAATCCATTCCACCACCATTTATTTATTTATTTAGTTATTTATTATTATTCATACTTGACCGTACCACTCTCTTACTGCTGTTGTTTTGCACTTTATTATACTGTTTACATGCTGTCTTTTGCACCTTTTGACTGCTGCTGTTTCTGCACTACATTGTTCTGGTATACTCACTCCCGGGTATAGTTTTTAGGTTTACTGGTCGGCGCTATATATATATATAATTTATTTTTTTTTTTTTACTTTTTTGTCTTGTGTTGTCTGTCTGCACTGTTTTTTTGTCTGCACTGTTTGCACTAGGTTGCACTCGATACACTTTATGTAGCTTTGTGTTGTGTTGTAGCTCTATGTTGTTTAGTGTAGCACCAGGGTTCCGGAGGAACGTTGTCTCCTTTTCACTGTGTACCGTGTACAACTGTGTATAGTACAAATGACAATAAAAGCCTCTTGACTTGACTTGACACCGGAGTCTAGAACCAGGAAACACGGGAGTCTAGAACCAGGAGCCACGAGAATCTAGTAACAGGAGACACGGGAGTCTAGAACCAGGAGACACGGGAGTCTAGTACCAGGAGACACGAGAGTCTAGTACCAGGAGACACGAGAGTCTAGTACCAGGAGACACGAGAGTCTAGTACCAGGAGACACGGGAGTCTAGTACCAGGAGACACGGGAGTCTTTTACCAGGAGACACGAGTCCAGTACCAGCAGATGTGAGAAATTCCAGTAGCAGCAGACCTAAGAAAGTCTAGTACCAGCAGAATGGAGACAAAAAGACTGAACAAAAAGACTGAAACCCTCAAATAAATTATTCATTTTCCTACAATATAAAACCCAGTATGTTTTATTCAAATGTAATTCTTTAATCTAATCTGGTCCCTGCAGACCTTCACGTCCTCGCCGAAGCCTGTCAGGATCCAAACTGTTCATAAACTCCTTCAGAACGGCCCATAAAAAAACCTGCTCAATAAAAGACGCTTAAAAGGCAGAAAGTGCAGTATGTCGTCGTGGCGGATATGAGAATAAACGCTGCTGGAAAATGATGAGGCTCCTCACACTTTCAACAGGCGACGCACCGAATCCGAATGCATAACGGATCAGAAAACCACGTTAGACGATTAACGACCCAGACGCGTAAAAAAATAGCGTACTCCTTAAACCCTGAGCCTATACAAACATACAGCCGGGGACGATTTTTTTACGTCTTATTCCATCTCCTGGTTGATCCGAGGTGAACTTCTCAAGAGCAGCTGTCGGTCTCCATCTCGTTCTCGCTCTCTGGTCTTGTGGTTCTTGTGTGACCAGGTTTTAGTGCTAGTCTTCGAGAACATGGCAGGGTTTGAGCGGCTTTACCGATTTAGCACAGGATTTTTATTTTGATTCTTTTACTAGCCGACGAGCCACAGATGAGTAAGAGATACGAGGTCCTGCCAAATGCATAAAGAGAGAAATAGAGAGCGATTTCAGACAAACAGGAGTTTGCCTAGCGGAGTATCAGAAAAAACACACACACAAAAAAACGTTAAACGGCTGTAAACTAAACCAATGGTGTGTGGCCAGGCCTGGACTGCAAACAGCTTTCATTCCTCTTCACTCAGCACCAGATCTCCACTCTCACATCCCTCTCTTTTTATATGGAGAGCAAATGATTAGTTTCATCCCCTTCTTTTTTTCCTTCCACAAAAACCCAATTTGCTTCCAATTTATTCATTGCCAGTTTCAGCCCAGTTATCGTCGTATGAAGGCCGCAGGACAAACTTCAGTCCGTTGTTTAAGAATCTCAAAGATTTTACAACCTGAGATGGAGGATTACACAATTCAGAGCATTTTTCACTTCTACACCTCATCAATCAATCAGAGTAGAGAAAAAAAAGAAGCTGTAGCTCCGTTTAATGTTGTAAATCTCACCACACTGCACACTAAATCATCTCAGCAAGTGACATTTAGCACTGGGTCGGATATGATACAGTGCACCTGAAGCAGAAAGGGTTAAGGGCCTTGCTCAAGGGCCCAACAGTGGTACCTTGGTGGTGCAGGGGCTTAAACCCCCGACCTTCCGACCCTGAGCTTTAACATAATTACAATAAACTCTATATACAATTATTCCACCTAATAATACAATACATACAATAAACAATAATATAAAAATTATAATATATAATTAAATTATAAATATTCATCCATCCATCCATCCATCCATCCATTAATTAATCCATCCATCCATCCATCCATCCATTAATTAATCCATCCATCCATCTATTAATTAATCCATCCATCCATCCATCCATCCATCCATCCATCCATCCATCCATCCATCCATCCATTAATTAATCCATCCATCCATCCATCCATCCATCCATCCATCTATTAATTAATCCATCCATCCATCCATCCATCCATCCATCGGCACCCAATTCTTCAATTTATCTAAGTATTGACACCTTTCTGTCCGTCCATCAAAGTATTGGCACCCATTTTATCCATCCATATATCCATCTATCCATCCATTTATTCATCTATTTTTTGTTTTAGGTATTAGCACCCCATCCATCCATCCTAAAGAATTTGAGGTATATTGCGTATCTTATTGAAATGATTTGGTTACAATTTTTCCGTTGAAGAAAAACTAAATGTCAGAATACAGATGTGTAACACTGAAGGCCAGACTGTAAACATCTCCCTCAGCTTCACTCACGCCTGAGGTTTTTCCTCAATATATTTTCATCTTCCCCCCTCGATCTCTCTATCAGGCGCTCGATGGAAAATTGCTTGTTATATCGATTGCTATAAAGCGCACCTGCCCTCTGCATTAAAGCCGGTTAAAAAGGACAGACGTGGTTCAGCAGAAGGTTCCTGCTTTTTATATTCCCAAAGTCACTTAATCCCTGATTAGGTTTTCTTCCTCCCTGCTCTCTCTTTCTCTCTCTCTGTCTCTCGTTTCTCTTCGCCAGCTTCGCTTTGCTCCGTGTTTCTCTTTAAATTCCAGAGCGTTTACATGCCAGACCATAAAACGTCCGTGTCTCCTTAAAATAATATGTGATGATACCCGGAGCTACGTAACGCCAAAAACTCCTGAAAACAGAAATAAAAGACATGAAACACGTTGAAAAAGGTGAAAGATAAAAAAGGCTATATGAGTGGTTTTGAAAGAGGGAACAATGCAGGAGAAGTCTGGCGATGGAGGAACAATGAGAGGCCTGTTTTCTCCTCTCTGACGCTCTTGCTGCTTTATGGCTCTAACAGACCGGGTGGAGGTATTTCTCTGGGAAAGAGATAGAGCGAGCGGGGGGACGGGATCGAGAACGGGACGGAGAACGCACCGACTGCAGCATCAAACAAGGTTCTTCTTTCATTCCGGCGAGAAGACGAACGTGTGCGAGATCCTCTGAGAGAACGTTCCTTTGGAGTGCTGATGCTGCCTGTGTGTGTGTGTGTGAGTGTGTGTGTGTGTGTGTGTGTTCACAACAGTGAAACGAGGACACGCTGCTGTTTTATTGACAGCGTAAGCTAGTTTACTAGGCAAACACGTGAGCACGCCTCTGATAGCAGGGTTTTATGTGTCGTCACCGTCTCCCATGGCAACTGGAGTTCACCTCAGGTGCAGGAGCTGCTGTCTGTGAAAGCGATCAGACTCCGTAATCGTTCACACACACACACACACACACACACACACACACACACACACACACACCCATAAACTAGTCTTATGTGTACATAGAGTGTGAGTTCCTAATTGTGCACATCTTACACACACACACACACACACACACACACACACACACACACACACACACACACACACACACACACGGAGAAACCGGTAAAGTGTGTGTATGTTCTATTTACTTTAATATGGTTTCAGGTTTATATCACATGACAAATCCAAAGCAGGGAGCAACACACACACACACACACACACACACACACACACACACACACACACACACACACACACACACACACAC
>NC_139585.1:2846503-2889003 GCF_946808225.1 Silurus aristotelis | reverse complement strand
ATATCTTTCATTTCCCCTTTATCCATCCATCCATCCATCTATCCATCTATCTATCCCTTCATTGTGAATATCTTTCTTTCCTCCTTTCCTTTCTTCCTTTCTATTTATCTGTCTGTGAATATACCATTCCATCCATCCATCTTTGTCTGTGCATATCTTTCCATCCTTCTTTTTGTCTTTCCATCTCTCTATCTATTTCTCTCTTAGACACACATCCTCTCTATCAGGATGCAGAAGTGCTCAAGGTCCTGTAGATCAACTCTGTGTGTGTGTGTGTGTGTGTGTGTGTGTGTGTGTGTGTGTGTGTGTGTGTGTGTGTGTGTGTGTGTGTGTGTGTGTGTGTGTGTGTGTGTGTATTAATCTCCTCATGGGCCCAGCACTCACACTTCCAGAATATACACTGTGCAGACAAAGGTATTGGGACACTCGACTGATCCTGTGCACAAATTTAGCTCCATGAAGATCTGCTTTCCATGGGTTTGGAGTGGAAGATCTCCTCACTTCCTCACCTACCATCAGGAAATACTAACTAGCTAAATCGCAAACAAATCACCACAGAAATCTAGAGGAACATCTTCCCAGAAGAGTGGAAGTTATTAGTGGAGTTAATGAGGAGTAAATGTGGATGGTGAACGCTGCAGCAGCAGTAAAACTGTCAGAGTCGATCAGGTCTCTCATTAGCAGCAGACGTTCTTTAACACACACACACACACACACACACACACACACACACACACACACACACACACACACACACACAGTTACGTCATAGACACATTTTCAGCGTGTCGGATTTTCTGTGGACCGTCTGGTTCCTGTAGACCAAGATTACTGAAAGAGTTCATGCTAGGGGAGGTCTGCATAGAGGAGAACTTCCCAAGTTCCTGAGGAGCAATTATGGACTGTGCAGTCACGCGTTCCAATTCCTTCCTGTGCAGTCACGCGTTCCAATTCCATCCTTACAAAGGTGTTCAATAGGGGTTGGAGAGCTCTACAGCAGGAGATCTTTCACTCCAACCTGTGGAAAAAGTCTTCATGGAACTGGAACAGGGACGATTGCGTGCTGCCAACTTCTTAGAAGTGCATAAGGATGGAAAAAGTCTGAATACTTTTGACCTCCCTGTCTAATCTAAGCTGGCATGTTTGGTCGAAAGACGGACATTGAGGAACACAAAGGAACATCGTTAAAAACCTGGAGATGGAGATGATGCTTCCACTTGGTGTGAAAGCCTCAGAGGCTTCAGTTTTAGATAATTGAAGAAAAGACAGTTCTCAAAACAAAACAGAGCGACAACCAAGGCGAAGGAAAAGCTCGGAGTCGACACCATGTTGCACAAGAAAACCAGAAGAAAGAAAGAGAAGGAGAAAGAGAGAATGGAAGGAAAAAAAAAAAACAGGAAGTTATTCAAACTAATGGATTAGAATTCAAAAATAATGTCTGCATGCGGAATGAATGAAAGAGCGAAACAAAGAAATACATTCATTACGAAAATAAAACGAGAAAGAACGACAGGATGGAGAAAGTCAGAAAGACAGGAACAATAATAGAGCAAAAAAAAAAAAGAGAAGAAAAACAAGAGAGGACAGAAGGGGGGAGGAAAAGAAAACACGGCACAGGAAAAGTAAGAAGGTTCATCTCACGGGACAGAAAAACAGGCTGAAATAAACCCAGAGCAAACACGCGGCAGACGTGCGGACGGCGGGGTCTTTGCTTCGTCAGCGCTGAGACTGTCCATGACACTGTCCTCCGTATGATGAGAGCTAATTGAAAATATTTGCATTAGCTTGACTGCAATAGCAGAGGCCTAATTGGGGCGTCGTGACGAGAGCGCACGTACGGGCTGTGATAAAGTCCATACGCGTCGGCTAACTGAAAGGTAACGAGGCCCAGCGCGGTGTATCGCCGTGACCCGGCGCTAAAGAAAGCCTCGTATAAATCCCACAGTCACGGACAATTTTATCTGTCAGAGGGAAAACACATGGCGTGATCGACTTTCGGCTAGGAGCGTAAACGGCGAGCTTCTGTGTTACATTATCAGTTCTACAGCATAAATGGAAGCGTGGGAGGCATGGGTTCGAATCCCAATGCTGCCAGTGGTGGTTCAGTGGTTACGGCTCTTGTGGAGCAGTTGAGGGTTAAGATCCTTACTCAAGAACCCGGAAGTGGCATCCTGATTCTGCTGGGATTTAAACTCACCATCTTCTGATTAGAAGGCCAAGAACCTAGAGATCTTAAGGTGTGGAAGGTGGTAATTCAGTGGTTAAAGCTAAGGGTTACAGTTCATAAGGCCGGGGGTTCAAGCCCCAGTATTACCAAGCTGCCACCCTTAGGGCTCTTGAACAAGGGCCTTAACCCTATCTGCTTCAGGGGGGCTGTATCATGGCTAGCCCATGAAATGTACATTTAGTGCATTTACAATTATCTCATTTATACAACTGAGCAGTTGAGGGTTAAGATCCATGCTCACTAGCCCTATAGTGGCATCGTGGTTGTGCAGGGATTTTAACTCGCCACCTTCTGATTAGAAGTCCAACACTGTACATTTACTGCATTTGGCAGACGTCCTTATCCAATGCGACTTATTACGACTTACACATATATACAACTAAGCAGCTATAGGGTTAAGGGCCTTGCTCAGGGGCCCGGAAGTGGTAGCTTGGTGTTGCTGGGATTTGAACTTATAAGGTTGAGATGCACAGTCCAAGACCTAATATCTACATTTAATATTAGTACAACAGTTGCATTGTTAAGATGTTGGAAGTGGTTTGAAAGGTCATGAGTTCGAATCCAAGCATTGCCAAGCTACCACTTAACTTCTCAGTTGGAAAGTTGTAAGTTAAAATTTCAGTTGCTGGCCCCTTAAACAAGGCCCTTACCCCTTAACTACTCACTTGCATAAAGGAAATAACTGTTGCTCAGGATAAGGGTGGCTGTTGTAATTGTAAATGTCTTTACCCCAATACAGAATGGTACAGTCCATAGCAGAACTTACCAACCAGGACGACGAGTCTGTGCTTGGCCCCGTGAGCTCGACAGTATGGAGCAACTTCTTCGTAACTGGGGACGTCCGCCATGTCATACTGATCGCTCTTCTTACACTCGTACATCGACTTGTTCGTCTTTTTCCCCCTTTTGCTCAGACGGAAGCTTCTCCGTAAAACGGCTAGAAGAGACAACACAAAACAAAGGTTAAAGAAAGAAAGCTGCTTTATAGTACAGTGAAGTTCTTTCATCGCATATCCAAGTGATGTCATGAAGCTGGGGGTCGGCCATAATACAGTGTCCCTGAGCTCAGAGGGTTCCCCTGGAGGTCAAGGGCCCCACGGGTGGCAGCTTGAACCCCTGACCTTCCGATCAGTAACCCAGAGCCTTAATCACTAAGCAACCACCACCCCGAAGGTAAGAGACTGCCGTCCCGCAATCAGGCGGTAATGCAATCAGAATTTCTATAACAGACCTGTTTCTGTTTGCAAAATTGGACCCTTCAGTAATCAATTCTCCACGTCCTCATATTTGTCTTCCTGAAGCAGACGAGGTGAAATAGAGAGACGTGAAGGAACCCAAAACAGGAGTCATTACAGCTGACGGGTTTTTATGTGCGGAAGGAAGATCATGAGCGGTGACACCAACTAAAACAACTCATTTGAGTTGCCAGATTTGGGACAGTCGCTGTTTAGCGTGAGTACTAAATTAAAGATACTACTATTCCAGGTCTGCCTTCGTCACTGCATTTTTACCCCGGAGTGCACTTCTGCTTGTTTTAATAATTATAATAATCATAACGACATTTTATTTAAAGGCACCTTTCAAAATACTCAAGGACACCATACAATTAAGTGATGATCATTAAGAAAATTATCAAGATAATAATACAATAACCAGCATCATGTTTATCTGTTAACATTGACCAAAAAAACGCTAATCTAAACAAATGAGTTTTAAGACAAGGTTTAAAAGTGATCAGACAGTCACTTTCTCGTATAGATTTTGGAAGTAAAAAAACACAAAGTTAAGCAGCCCAGAAAAAAATGCCCTAGACCCCATAGTGACTAAACGAACAGAAGGTACAACAATGGAAACAAATAAAGATCAAGTTTATTCCTATGGTGCTTTTTACAATGCACATTGTCTCAAAGCAGCTTTATAGAATGTAAGAATTATAGAACCAAAAAATGTAAATAAAAGTGTATTATTGGTATTTATCCATAATGAGCAGCCTGGGGTAAGGAAAAACTCCCTTAGATGATATGAGGAAGGAACCAGACTCAAAAGAGAAACCCATCCTCATTTGGCTGATATCAAGAGAGTGTGAATATAAATCTTAAAAACACCAGAGAGTAAGAAATATCCTGAGCACTAAAGTGTGTGATTATGAGTAATGTCAGTTAAAGTTGTGGAACCAGGAGCTCCTGAGCAACTCATAAATTAGCTCAACATCTGAGATCCGAAACAAACTCTTCCATGCCTATACATGTTTAATGATCGAGAAACAGCATATGTAGAATGTTATTTTGAGTCTTGATTAATAGGTTGTTTATCCTCAAAGTCCAAAATCTTAATAAAGTGGGATCCAAATGGCGCTGGTATATCTCTAGATGGTTCGGGATGTTTGCAGGGTCGGCATCTTCTATTTGAAGGTCCAAAACTTTCATGAGGTGGGATACAACTGGAGCTGGCACAACCTCTGGATTCCTCAGGATGGGAAGAGAAATAAGGGAATCTTGTTTTCTTGTAAAGAAAAACATTGTATTCTACTGGATATTTACAGAAGCCAGTGTAGGTGACAGGAGAGATACGCTCGAGGGAGGAGGTTCTTGTAATTATATGAGCAGCTGAGTTCTGGACCAACTGATGTGTATGAAGGAGTTTGTGAGGTAACCCGAACCGAAGAAATTAAGTGGCTTCATTGTTTGATGGATGCATGGATATGATGCAAAACACCAGAGATTGAGCAAGGATGAAAATGATGGACTGGTGCAACAAGGGCGAAAGACAAGGACCTGATTTATTCTGCTTAATCCAACGGTCTTCAACCGGGGGGCCTTGAACAAAATCTATATAAAAAACTTAACTTTAAAAATATAACTTACTTTAAAGTTTTAATTAAATTAAAGCTGAAGTTCATGCAAATGAACTATTGGAATATGATTGATTTCTATTTATATAAGTGGCTGTTTGAGACATTTTGTATCAGGGGTCCCTGCCCCACGTCTCTTCAGCCTTTGATCTGAAAAACGTTGAAGACCCCTGTCGTTTCCACAGTGCCCACTACAGATGTGAAAAACGGTTGCTTACAGTCTGTTCACTTAATAGGGTCACTTAATAATAGATAAGGATACAAATGAAACACACGATAAGTCAAACCCTGTCCCTGTTGTACAAATGTGTGTGTGAGTTTGTTGGTCTGTTTATGCAAGCATGTATCCTCAGTATAAAATTACACCCGACTGACTTTTTTTCCGCTCGAGTTAACGGGCAAAGCTGCGACGCTTGTGCGCGTAACCCGTAATTTAATCGAATCGCATTTGTTTTGGTAAAACTAGCCGCATTAATGAGCCACAGAAGGAGCTGCAATGTTTAACGGTAATGCTCAGACGACCGCTCGGACCCAAATCCCTCCCAGAGCGGGTTCCTGACACACAAGGACAGTGTGTTTGAGCACACGCTCATGCCTTTCGGGGTAAATGACGCACCGCAAGTCGTTTTTCATTTCAGGGCAGGTGCGTAGCTACTCCATCACGGCCAGTCAGGATGAATTCCTGCTCTTCACTTGAAGGGACTTCATAAATCCAACTTTTCAAAATCATGTAAAGCCTTATAGACATCTCGGCACAGAAGAGCCAGAACGCTTGCCCACCGCTTCATCACGGATAAATAAATCAAGGCTTGGATCGAACACTCCCCCCGAAAAAAAAACTCCCTTTCCTTCAATTAGATGGAAATGAATTCATTCCAGAACGAGAGGGGAAAAATCGTCCGGTATTCCGGACTCTGGATATAGTTATGGAACATTAATTGAAATTTCACTCTCTCGTTTTCTCAGAAGAATGCATCTTGGTAAGACAAATCATCACAAGGGATGACAAGAAGTGTCCTAGCAAAACCCGGTCCATCCGAAAGAGCTTCAAGTTCTAGTAACAGGTATAAATATGGAAAACAGACACGGGCCGAGCAACGTTTTCCAGTTCCTGGTGCTGAACATGGTGAATAATGGCTGGAACATGCATCCATGTCTACACCAGACCTACTACCGTCTAACAAATGGTTCGATGGCGCGATGGAACTAACAATTACTGCACTAGCAGCTCGCAAATCAAACTGGCCCTTTCCAAAGAGAGGGAAAAAAAAAAAAAAAAACAGGCTTATTAAAGCCTCTAAATTCAGTGTAAATATAGAGTACACATGCACACTGATCCTCCCAATTTTCCAGAGCTTGGGCAGAAGTTGTTGCTGCAACTTGAGTGCCACAAAAAAGGGGCCCTGAGCCACTATAAATATTAAAACAAGAGACCCAAAGGGAAGAAATAATGCCAAAAGCCTCAAATCAAGCGATCTGGTGTTAAATAAAAAGCAAAGACGTGTTAATCGAGGATAAGAGAAGGCTTGTTAAAAGTGTCGGGTCAAATAATCACATGACTTTCCTCTCACTGATTCGTCACACAGGAAATATACACATACCACTGATTGATACTGAATAGCTTTATTTCCAGACCCTAAGTAAAGTCATACCTGCCTGATTACTTTTGCAAAAAAAAAAGGCACACTGTATTTCTGTCTCAACATAGGGCAGCATGGAAACAGACCCCACCCTATAATTTGTTTTCTTGCTTGTTTCATGTTGTACTGATTTGTCGAAGCAGAGGAACATGGATGTACAATTATTTCTCTGGTTAAGTTCTTAAAAGATTTAGAATCTGAAAGAAGAAAAAAAAAAAAAAAAAATATCAAGACATTTTTGTTTGATTTTGCATGAATTTTATGTTTTTTCCTCACAAGGAAATCCAGTCTATATACCAGTCCATGTCCCAACAAGAATAATGGAGGAATCCAAAAAAAGTAAAGCATGAAAGTGTGTGTGTGTGTGTGTGTGAGTGAGTATAGGTAAAGGTTAATGGGACGGGGGAAAAAACATCATCTGTCCAATTACAAACCCAAACTCCATCTTGTCTCTGTCCAAAAACATCCATCTTCACCTCAATTCAGCTCTGATACTGGACTCGTTCCTTAAATATTACTCAGTTAAGTAGTCTCCAATAAAAGAGTTCTTTCTGTAAAAATGTATAATGTATATCGGGTTCCCCAAACTGCGGGCCGCACTGATGCCATGTGCTGTTTGTGTTTTTCACATGTGAAACTACGCTCTGCACGGAGAGCACTGTATTACACTAAATATTCATAATGTATTATTTATATCATTTAATTTATGCATTGAAAAAGTTTCATGGTGTTTTTTTTTTTTTTTTTTTCCATTTTAAATCGGTTGATTTCGGGAGGTACGATCCGGCCTAGATATCGGCGTCGCTCAAATCCACTCTCGGTCGAACTCTAGTGATTAAAGTAGCCAAATTATTTGTTAGATTCCTCCACCAACCATCAGCATAAGTAAGTAAATGTTTTGATTTTAATAGCAATATATAGCATTTACATAGAATTAAATCTCTACAATAATACTGACGATCACTTTTGTGGGACCCCTGACATATATATTTATATAAATTCAACTGCATTACCGGTCCGAGCTGCTCACTGCCAATCAAAATCGGTTATTCGGCAGCACTGAAAATGTAAAAGGACATATGTATAGTGTACGGTTAATGTGAACGTTAAGGCGTGCGTCATTCAGGATCACTCACCCCCTCATTTACAGGCATCTGCGGAAAACATTACGGATATCGCACAGGACCCTGGAGGAGCGTCAAGGAGACCCCCAGCATCAAACGGTTTCCGGAGGAACTCTCCATTTAGTGCATGTACAGAGACCTTTGATCCCTCAAGCGTGCATGTTAACTGGATTCAGGATTATTGGATCGGGTCCTCAGAAGGACAACAATCTTTTAAGTAGCGTACCCCAACCCCAGCGACCCTCTTTCCATATTCGGCATTTATGAGCGACCTGATTTCCTGCAGCAGGAGGAGGAGAGGAAAAAAAAAAAAGAGAAAAAAATCAGATCGCAATCGCAGATGCTTAAAAAAAGAAGGAAAAAAAAGAAAACGACAACTATTTAGTAGTGCTATGTGAAATATGTATTGGACAATACTCTGAATCAAGCTGTACTGCGGAGGAACTGGTGTCTGGGGAGCGACACTGTAGAAGCCGTTTTCCATTGAAGTGCATATGTGGAAAGTGTTTTTTTTTTTTTTTTTTCTGCTCAAAGCGATACAGGCTCGGTTACTCTCGCTCCTGTCGGCTAAAAGGAGAAAAAGACGGCTTGTGTCATAGAGTGGTATTTGTTTTTCCTCTCGGTCCTATCCCGGAGCTCGTCAGACAAAGGAATGTCAAGGCAAGAATGTTAGCTAATGCATCAGGGGAAACACACACAGACAGAGTTGTTGGGCTGCCAGCTGGGATCATTAGTACGTTTATGCTTCGAGCTGCGCCAAGTGGGATCATAGACGACGAGGAGGAGGTGGGCCAAAACTGCTACTCCGATTTTCCTCATCCACACACCTGCTCAAGCCATCAGAGGGCCATGTGCGATCACACCTACATATTCTGCTTTTCTTTACAATAAACCCAGAGCTTGAGCTGAGCAATATCTGACCTCCACTGACCACTGCTCCTGGAAAGCTTCAGGTTCTTCACCAGCATAAAGTTTGCTCAATCAAGCCACTGGATAGAGGAAGAAATAATTACCATTCAGTTGTTAAAGCTCTGGGTTACAGCTAAGAAGGTCAGGGGGATCAAGCCAGAGAATTGCCAAGCTGCCACACTTGGGGCCCTTAAACCTCTAAACTTCAGGGTGGCGTATCATGGCTGACCCTGTGCTCTGGGAGATGCAAAGTAAGAATCTCACTGTAGAATTTACCTTTACATTTTATAAACGGTACAAAACGCACACACAACTGTTGACTTTAATATGACTGTTATGAAGGGAGTCTTCAGTTTCAGCACTTCAGCAGGAGAGAGGCGTTTTTTCGGCTTTCTTTGTTACATGACAAGCTGTTCTTTTATTGTATTAATTCATTTTTTTTAAGGATAGAAAGAAAGGGAAAAAGTGTTTATAGCTAATAATGCAAATTTCCAACTCGGTTTGTGCTGGGATTTAAAGTTACAAGCTTGGGATTAAAAGTACAACATTTAAACCACTAAATTACCAGAGTTTTGTATTTTGAAAAATTTGATAATGGTGAGGGAAAATGTCGTCAGTTACGAGGTGTAAATTTATCCCACAGTCATCTCTGTAACCTGGAGAAAGACATTATTTTTGGACTTTGGGGTTTTCTTGATCAGGTAATAAAAGCATGTCTGTGGTCAAGTGCTCTGCTTTTGACAGGAATGAGATCAAAGATCCGCAGCCAGAGGAACTCTACTGGATCCTAGCAGTTTGGTGTGGCTGGGATGTGTATATATATATATATATATATATATATATATATATAAAAATAAATACATACAAAAGGCTCAATTTTTCCATAACTCCATCCTTAATTGGAGTCTGGGGGCTGATGGATTTTCCAGGTTTTAACTTCTCCTCCTCAATGTTTTCATCTGCTTTTGTTTTCTGCCTCTCTCGCTCTCTTACTTTCTCTCACTCTTTCAGCGGCCGAGTCTATGTTGCGTTGCAGCCGGATGTTTAGCTGTACGCGGTGCTGTAGAACGACTTTGGCTGTACGGGGTGCTTCTGCGAGGCGTCTCGCTCCGACGGCATGGTGTAGTGTTTCTTCTCAGCTTCCTGGGGCACATTCATGATGATGGATCACATGGAATGCTAATCCTGATTCGTTAGAACCAGACAAGGAGTGAAGAAGGAATAGCGTAGGACGTCAGAATTTGGCCCGAGAGAATTGTGTGTGTGTGTGTGTGTGTGTGTGTGTCTGTGTGTGACATCTTGTTCTCTCTGGATCACCAATACTGGAGATCCAATTTCTAGACCTCGATGCTAAATCAAAAGGACCTTTAAAGATTGTCTGGTAAACATATTTTTACGTTGAAACGGGTTTCAGGAGAGCAAGGAGAACAATTCGGTCTTCACGGACCGTCTACCGAGGCTACGGCTGCGATGTCAAACTTGCGCATATATTTATATTTTAATGAGAGTAGTGTGTTTAGGAGAAAAAACACAGGAGTTTACATGCATGATGCTTTGAAAATAATTGTTGCAACCTACTCTGTGTAGCAGAAGGGGTGGAGCTTATAATGTGATTCATACAAAGAAAAGTTCAAGAATTCAACAAGAAATTTATATAAAGTCATGAACAATAGATGAGCCTGCCTTTATAAAGGCTACGTCATACACAAGTACAGCGTATAGCATGAGGTACTAAGCTTTTTCAACCTCCACTTCAACTTCCCTGGTTTAGAAGTTCTGCTATAAGTAGTGCAGAACAACATTACTATTTGGGATGCAGCAAATGTTCGTTTATTGTCTGTAGGACGTTTTGGTGATTTGGTGGACATTAAAACAAATAAATAAAAAAATTTGGTACTCTTGAATTGACCATGGATCAACCAAAGATCAAATAACCTTCAGTCATTCATACTAACGCTGAACAAACTAATCACAGTCAGCAAATCACATCTATGAAGAAGTGGTAGTGGTTAAGGATCTGGGTATATGATCAGAAGGTCGGGGGGTTCAAGACCCCTTTATCGCCAAGCTGCCACTCTTGGGGCCCTTGAGTGAGGTCCTTAAACCTCTGTGCTCCAGGGGGGCTGTATCATTGTTGCCTCTGCGCTCTGACCCCAAGAAAGAATTTCTTATGTTATTCCTAAGATTTTTTTTACACAAAGACAGAAACAGGGGAAATAAGTGCTAGTTCAAGTGTTTCAGGAAGCGGCAGGTCTTCACCCATCGTTTGAAGATAAACATTTACATTATTTGGTAGATGCCCTTATCCAGAGCAACTTACATTTATCCCATTCCTACAACTGACCTTTTATGGGCCCAAGGGTGGCAGCTTGGCATGACTGGGATTAGAACTCATAACCTCCACAGCGTAACCAATAAAATACCACCTCCACATATCCTACCTATCCTACAAGCTGCCTTTCAGATTTGGATAAAATGAAGGAACTTAACCTTGCTGTTTTTCTCGCCTTTTCCTCTCTTACACTTTCCCTGTTGTTAATTGGAGCTTTCCTCTAAAACTAGATGTTTTGGAGAGCAGTTTCAGGTCCTGCCTCAGACCAGTCAGCTAATCTAGATACATTTATAAACGGCGTTTTCGTCGAAAAAAATCTCCAGTCACACTTTACATTTTCAATCGTTTCCCATAAGTTGCTTATCCACACATCCCTGTACTGTGCACTAGCAAAAACATAAGACGCCTCGACGTCCTTTTATTTATTTTACGGCTCTTTAAAACTTCATGGCAATTATTAAAAAGAAGTTGTGTGTCATTTTCAAAAGCCTCTGTTTTCGCACACAATCCACACACAAAAAAAGCTACGTTTACATTGACTGAAAAAGCAATCTCGGTGTGGACTGAAGGCCAAAACAAAGAGAAAAATGTGTGTTTTCAAACAAAAAAACGTATTAGTGTGGGCATGGCCATAGAAAGTTCCTTGAGCACCTCGGCTGCAAGCGGCAGTAATTAGTGTGTGGGTTAAAAATGTCCACTTGTTGCCTCTTTTGTTCACAAAATGGTTACATGCCAAATTTAGAGCAGATTATTTAAAAGTTTCAGGCAGCAACTTTTTTGTTTTTCAACCAATCATGAGCCAAAGCTGAGTCCACCTGTTTAATCAGTTCACATTGGGCTTTATTGGACGTTCTGGCGCCTTAGGATGAAAACCTGCAGCCACATTGTCCCTTTATGGATCGAAGAGGATTCTGTTCATACATGATGTATGAAGTCAGAGCTTGTGGAGGAGTGAACGTTTCCGTCCGTCATGTACACCCGACTCCCACCTCGCTCCAGATTCACACAGGTGGGATATGCACCGAGAGACCCGAGCAAAAGTTCAGTCATGAGGACCCCAGGGGAAAAAAACGCTAGCACCCAAACACCCACTTTTCGTCCCACCAGCTGAAACCCGAGGAGCACGCAGAAAACATCTGCGCGATTCACGACAGCACAAGTATGAGCGCACCAGGCTTAAATCGCATTAGCAGAGTGCTGGCAGAGCTGCTGAAGAGGAGTTTTGTTTTAAGGGGTACGTGTTTTCCCCCCACAGAACCTTCTCTTGTTACCCGGAGTGTGTTGAGCAGGGCAGACAGAACGACTTGCTGTCAGGCTCGGCCGGCTGCAGCTGAGGTCAGGAGGCCGGTAATGAAAAGGCGGAAAGTGGGAAAAGGGAGGGCATTCGCATCGACGTCGAGAAGGTCTGACCCCTACAGGATGACCGCAGCTGATTGAGCTTGGCACGTCGAACTGTGTGGTGTTATTTTTAAACTCTAGGCACACTACATGTCCTGTTAAATCAAATGAAAGTTGAGGCATGACCTCACAAAGAGCAAGAGCCTACACAAACACTCCGGCCTCCACCGGAAAGAACGAGTAGGAGACGGAGAACGGAATGGAGTGAGCAGAACAGGGGGGGGGGGGGGGGTACACAAGCAGAGGCAGACGATGAGATCGAAGAAGCCATGCTGGATTGCCGATCGTTTCTTAGCGTCAAACAAATCGCATGTGATCTCATCACCGGATGATGTTTTTTATTTAGAGAATGATCCTGCAGGGTGAAGCGAATAAAACAAAGCTTTCTCGCTCACCAGTCTGAAACCGTGGTCAAACTTCATCAATTTGCAGGATGTTTTCCACTGAATTTGCACGCCGCTAGTAGGGAATGACGTAGCATGAAATCGGAAAGTGGGAAATGAGGTAACGCGTGGAATAAACAATGAGGTTCGCACAAAATGATCAGAAGGATTTAATTTTACTCGTAACATATTCCCAGTGATGCTAGGAAACCGGGGACAAGAGCATGGGGGCAGCCATGATACAGTCCCTCTGGAGCACGGAAGGTTAAAGGTCTTGCTGAAAAGCCCAATGAGGGACAGCTTTACTGAACTTAAACCCATGACCTTCTGATCAATGTTGAATTTTTGAGTGGAAGTGTGTTAGTTAAAATCCCACCAAACTGCCACTGCTGGGCCCCTGAGAAAGGCCCTTAACCCTCAAGTGCTTGTTTGAAAGGGTCTATAAAAAATAAGGGTTGGAGATTAAAAAAAAAAGTTTTTTGGTGAGGAACTCTTCAAATTCTCAGATCTGGAGAAAAGTTCTTTATGGAGTAAAAACATTGTAATAAACCTAATGAGGAGCTCTGGAGAGCACAAGGACACTCTTGTCCTCAGTTTGCCCCCGATGCTCAAGGGCGCATGACGTGACCGTGTGTGTGTGTGTGTGTGTGTGTGTGTGTGTGTGTGTGTGTGTGTGAGAGAGCTGAAACTGTTGTGATGAAAAAGTTCTCTGAGTGACACGGCAATGATAGAAAGCAGAAGGGAAGAGAAGCTCCCGAAAGCGAAAGAGCGAACTCGGAAACGTCCCGGCGGCCCGAGCCGACCACAACAGGAGACGTCCGAACCCTCCACCGCATCGGCATGGAACTCGCCCAAACCCTTTAAACTGCCATATATCTAACTTATACAAAGAGCTATTTAGGCTGAGCATGCTGGGAGCACACAGGAAAACCATAAACTACACTCGTTTATGACGAGAATATGAGAACGAGTGCAAAATTGCCTGTTTGGCTTTTCGTTCATACTGTTCTTCAGGAGTCTACACAGAACAGCCTTCTCTTATTACACAGATACACTCGTCTCTGGTCCGAGCACCGCTTTCAGAGCCTGCAGATCCCAAACAGATCCCGAACTGTCACACCAAGGAACATGGACCAGCTCCTGACGGAATGGTTTGGATTTGGACCCGAAGCCACAAGAGGCGCGAAAGAGGAAAAAAAAAAAGGTTTCCTGGGACAAGTCGGAGATCAGACAGCGTCGTGGCAGCACATGGACAAAAACAAGAACAGTTTATTTGTGAAAATAATGTTTATACACAGTTTTATAATTTTATATAGAATGCCAGAGCACAATATCTGTCTTTAAAAATGTATAAAATCTGCAAAAACAAAAACTATAATGCAAAAACAAAAGAAATTATTCTGGTCTATAAACTGCAATCTTTTTCTTTTTACTAAGTTTTTAGCTTTTTTTTTTTTTTTGCTTTTTAATTTCACTTCATACTGCATTTCTTTTTATACAATCTTCTATATTGAAGGCAATAATAATGTCATTATTATACTACTACTACTACTGATAATAATAATAATACGAATTATAATAAATAAATCTGTTTTAAAAAATTGAAGAATACCAATAATTGTACTTGTAATTATTATTAAACTAATAATTTTATTTAATTATTAACCTAATTTAAATTTTTCTTCAGGCTGTTTTTATTAACATACACAAATATTCCTATTTGTCCTTTATGTTGATTTTTCCAAACGGTGCATCCGGAATTGTAGAGATTTTTAGGGGAGAGGGTCATCAATATGACCAAAATATCATATCACGATTATTTCACTGCCTGGTCAAATGTATCGGGACACCAGCCATATGTGGTTCTTCCCTAAACTCTGACCACAAAGATGGAGGCAAGTGACCTTGAGGTGACGATACTGAGATCCTGTAGTAATTATAGAGTAAGGTGCGGAAAAGCAAGGTAGAGAATGAGGCTTAGGGCAAGATCAGGGGTATGGGTCAGAGTTTGAGATCAGGATGGGGTCATAAGAGTCTTGTGCACTTCAGGGTCTGAGTTCAGAAGGCTGATGCTGGGAAGAAACTATAACAGACTTCAGGAGTGTTCTCCAGATGGTACAGGAGTAAACAGATCATGGTGAGAGGAGCCTTTGATTATACTTCTCACTCTGTGTAGGCAGAGTTTTAAATGGATGTATTTGATCTCCACAGCCAAATGTTCTTCCTTTGCTGTTTGTTCCTGTCCCATCAGAGCTGGATGGATTGGTTCTACAGGGGTTTCACAGATGTTTATCTAAAGGTCCTCTGCTTGGTGTATTGAGCCTCAGTGGTGGTTGCATTCTGGTTGAATGTCAGCTAAAAGACATTTATTAGAACAGAAACGCAGCTAAAAACGTCCAAATGATCCTGTATGAGCCGAACAGCAGGGTTGAGCGAAGCTCTCCGCTAATCACTTTCATTACACGAGTAAATCCCATTTAAAAAAAGTCTATTCTAACGTCAGAAAAGCCTGAGTGCCGAGAGTTGAGCAGGTCGGAGCCACGCAGGCAAGAGCCATAAAATAACATGGACTCATCACAGACGTGACACAATGACTTTAATATGTAGTTTATAAGCCGCAATAAAGGGCGAGAGTGAAGGAGGAGTGAAGGCTTTTACATCCATGATGCACCATCACTTATAATATAATAATGACACGCTTTTACAACACAATCACTCACACACACTCAGCCAGTAACAGCCATGATGTCAGGTTAGTCCTTGAGCAGGGGTGTAAAAGTTAAACACAAATTATCCATGAGCTACACTTTGTTGCCAAAAGCATTGGGACACCTGACTTTTTTAGCTACATGTGGTTAATCCCCAAAACTGTTCGAGCATGACAATGCACAATCCTGTGCACATAGCCACCTCCATGGGTTTAGAGTTGAAGAGCTTTTGCGATAAAGCTCTGAACTTAACCCAATTGAATGAATCTCCACAAATGTTCACAAGCACACCCCAAAATCTTGTGGAACATCTACGAACAGTCGAGCTTTTAATAACAGCAAATGGGGACTTCGTCTGGGACGCACAAACTACGTCTGGGACACACAAACTACGTCTAGGACGCACCCACTACATCAAGGACGCGCAAACTACGTTTAGGACGCGCAAACTACGTCTAGGATGCGCCCACTACGTCTAGGACGCGCCCACTACGTCTAGGACGCGCCCACTACGTCTAGGACGCGCCCACTACGTCTAGGACGCGCCCACTACGTCTAGGACGCACAAACTACGTCTAGGACGCACCCACGACATCAAGGACGCACCCACGATATCAAGGACGCACCCACGACATCAAGGACGCACAAACTATGTCTAGGACGCGCCCACTACGTCTAGGACGCACCCACTACACCAAGGACGCACAAACTACGTCTAGGACGCACAAACTGCGTCTAGGACGCACCCACTACACCAAGGACGCACAAACTACGTCTAGGACGCGCCCACTACGTCTAGGACGCACAAACTACGTCTAGGACGCACAAACTACGTCTAGGACGCACAAACTACGTCTAGGACGCACCCACTACGTCTAGGACGCACCCACTACGGTTCACCCACTACGGTTCCTTCGGTTCAGACAGACAGCAAATCAATTCACTTAAGTGCCTGACTTCTAATGCATGGCCCCTTAACATACCCGCCTTTCTAGTGCAAAAAACAAACAAAAAAAAGAACAAAGATGAAATAAAACCAGACGTTCTTTTCCTGTTGTGTCTGCAGGAAGTTACAGCTCTGCCTCTGCCATGTTAATCTGTATTCTATGTGACTCTCAGGCAGCCTCGGTCTCAGTAGTGTTGCGATACGTCATGTTCACATAGCAGCAGCAGTGCTGAGAGAAACGAGGAGAAATCGATCTGCAAGGAAAATAGTGGTCTGAAATGATTGGTAACTAAAAACTTATAGCGCATCTACTAATAATTATACAGAAATAAATCAGTTTTTTTCAGACAAATGTGTTAAAAAAATGATGCATCACGATGCACTTTTTTAAATGTATGCATCACATTGTTAACTTTCAAGCCGATGCACATCAGTGAATCTTACCATCGCTTGTGTGTGTGTGTGTGTGTGTTTATGCACGCAGCTGAGTCATTTCAATGACAGGGGAACATTTGGAGCCACTCTCAAGGCTTCCTCAGCGTCATGTGTTCCTAATTCCACAAAATAAGCTCAAATCAAAAGTGTACATGTAGCCCAGGTCTTTCCTTTCACACACACACACACACGCACGCACGCACGCACGCACGCACGCACGCACGCACGCGCACACACACACACACACACACACACACACACACACACACACACACACACAGACAGCTCAGTCAAAACAACTGTCACAGAGAATCACAAGATGAGATAAACGCCGATAACGAGCACAAACGATAACGACTTCCTGTCCTACTATTTAGACCACAGTGAGAGAGAGAAAGAGAGGGAAAGAACGTGTAACTCAAAGCCGGAGCGCTTTAATGAGTCTGGTGTTTCACACGTGAGGTTGCGGGCGGGCGGGTGGACAGACGTCCTCGTGCACAGAGATGACAGCTGAAAGTGAAAACAGCTTCTCTGGCTCTCCTCAGAGATAAAGAGGAGAAAAAGACGGAAAATGGGCGAGTGTGAGGGTTTAAGTGAGAGAAAAAAAACAAACTGTGTCAAAAACACCATGAAAGCGAGTGATCAGTATCCGTCATCGTGTTCAACTCACTGGGGTCGGAGACCTGGAGATGTTTCCACATTCCTGGGAAACTGTAAACTAACCCTTATTTCAGTTAGCAAACTTACATTTATCTCATTCATGCACATGAGCAGCTATGGGGTTAAGGGCCTTGCTCAGGGGCCCAGCAATGGCAGCTTGGTGTGGTTGGGATTTAAACTTACAACCTTTGAATGACAGGGAATTATCCTGAAATCATTCATCTAGTCAGAATTCAAAGAAATCCAACATTGCTTCCTATGGTTCCTACGAGGCTTCCTATGGTGACGTAGCTTCCTGTGTTTGACTTGTTTGCCGCGAGTTACGTGTTTGTATCTCTCGGCGTCTTTCAAACAAACTTTGCTATCTATCTATCTATCTATCTGTTTTTCCTCTTTTAATAATCCTTAATTGTTTTTGTCTTCCTGACTTGTGCCTGTAATTAGTTAACTCGACTATAACTAGTGTTGTTTATATTTATTTTCTCTCACTCACATCTCTGTATAATAAATCTGTTCGTGACGATAAGCACTATGCCGGTTGTTTGTCTGCATTCGAGCACAGGTGGGGACTCGTTCGAGTTGCAAACGGTGGCGTTGGAGATGGAGGCATTGGAGAAACAGATTCGCGAGCTGCATGTAAAGCATGACCGGCTGCGAGAGCGGAAAGCGGCGCTGGAAACATCCCGGGCGGACGCGCACTCATCCCAGGTAAACTCCCGGGTTGAACCAAACGCTCCCAGCACATCAACTCCGCGTGCTTCTATGCCCAGGCCCAGCGCACCTACAACTCCGGCACCGGTGCAACATGGACCCTGGATGCGGCCGCGGCGGAAGAGACAAGCCAAGCCCCGATCGAGGACGTCTCCACCTCCACCACCGGCCTTCGAGATCTCGACCGAGAACCGCTTCGTCCCCCTCCACGAGACGGAACGCGACACTGTTATTCTCGGAGATTCCATCGTCCGGCATGTCCGCGCTACCCGAGCTAAAGGTAAGGTGCACACTCGCTGTTTTCCTGGTGCTCGTGTTCTGGATGTCGCTGCGCAGGTACCCGCGATCCTGAACGAGAACTTCGGAGCGGTTGTTCTCCATGCCGGATCAAACGACACCAGGCTGCGGCAAACGGAGATCTTAAAGAGGGACTTCAGGATCCTGGTGGAGACGGTACGCAGCACATCACCCACAACGAGGATCATTGTGTCAGGACCTCTTCCCACTTACCAGCGAGGGGCTGAGAAGTTTAGTAGACTTTTAGCTCTAAATGAATGGTTACAGTCATGGTGTCGAGAACATAAACTTCTCTTTGTTAATAACTGGAACTGTTTCTGGGAGCGTCCTAGGTTCTTCCGCCCTGATGGCCTGCACCCCAGCAGAGTTGGAGCAGCAGTGCTATCAGATAACATCTCTAGGATACTACACACCATCTGACTGGTAAGACATCAAGAAATCTTCAACTATAAGAACACGCATACTACAGACCAAATAGTTACAAGTTCACACACAGCCCAGTTTATAGAAACCGTATCTATTCCTCGTGTAGTAAAACCAAGAATTACATACACAAGATCCAGAAATAATCTTATTGCAGTTAAAACTGAAAAATGCCAGATAAACAAACACAACAAAGTTCTAAAGTTCGGTCTTTTAAACATTAGATCACTTGCACCCAAAGCACTGATTGTAAATGAGATGATCACAGATAATAATCTCGATGCACTCTGTCTCACTGAGACCTGGATTAAACCAGGTGATTATATGGGTCTAAACGAGTCGACACCGTCAGGATATGTTTATAAGCATGAGCCCCGTCAGACTGGTCGTGGGGGGGGTGTAGGAACCATTTATAGTGCTTCTCTTAATGTTAGTCAGAGATTAGGATTCAGCTTTAAATCATTTGAAGTGCTCGTTCTTAAAATTGCACTTTCAGAGATGCATAGAAAACTCGCTCTGGTCACCGTGTACAGACCCCCAGGACCCTACGCTGATTTTCTTCAAGAGTTTGCTTGTGTTCTCTCAGACCTCTTGATCAGTTTTGATAAAGTGCTGCTTGTAGGAGATTTTAATATTCATGTAGATGATGAAAACGATGCCCTAGGATTATCATTTGTCGATTTACTAAACTCTTTTGGAGTTAAACAAAACGTCACCAGACCAACCCACCGTTTTAACCACACACTAGACTTAATAATATCTTACGGAGCAGACGTCACTGATATAGATATTTTACCCCAGAGTGATGACATCACAGACCATTATCTCCTAGATAATAGAGCAGATTAACCGTGTTTCACCACGGTATCGACCTGGTAGGACTATTATTCCAACCACTAAGGACAGATTCATAAATAACCTGCCTGATTTATCTCAGTTTCACATTAAACCCATAAATGCTGATCATCTTGATGAGATGGCGAACAACATAGACCTTATCCTCACTAGCACATTAGACACCGTTGCCCCCATCCGGTTAAAAAAGGTTTGAGAACAAGCACCTGCACCTTGGTATAATAGTCATACGCATGCCCTAAAGAGAACAACACGTAATCTGGAGAGAAAATGGAGGAAAACTAAATTGGAGGTATTTAGAATTGCGTATAAAGACAGTATGCTTAGCTACAGACAGGCGCTAAAAGCTGCTAGAGCTAAACACCTGAGCAAACTCATAGAAAATAACAAAAACAACCCCAGGTTCCTTTTCAGTACAGTCGCTAAATTAACAACAAATCAGGGATCTGAAAAATGTGTTCCATCACAGTTTAGTAGTGAAGACCTTATGAATTTCTTCACTGAAAAAATAGATAACATTCGAAAAACAATTGTGGCAGTTCAACCTCTGACAGCATCTCCCGACACAATCGTACTTACAACCCCACAACTACACTGTTTTACATGTATAGGACAGGAAGAGCTGTATGATGCTATTATGAAAGCTAAATCAACAACATGTCAGTTAGATCCAATTCCCACTAAACTACTGAAGGAAGTGTTATATACAGCTGGTGAGCCTCTTCTCAATATTATTAACTCCTCACTATCGTTAGGTCATGTCCCTAAATCCCTCAAGTTAGCAGTTATTAAGCCCCTCATTAAAAAACCTAATCTGGATCCAAACACGCTATCGAATTACAGACCAATTTCAAATCTCCCATTTATGTCTAAGATTTTAGAAAAGATTGTCGCTGCCCAGTTATGTAACCACTTGCAGGAGAACAATATCTTTGAAGAGTTTCAGTCAGGTTTTAGGCCCCATCATAGCACAGAAACTGCTCTAGTTAAAATCACTAACGACCTGTTTTTAGCTTCAGACCAAGGCTACATCTCCCTATTAGTTTTACTAGATCTTAGTGCTGCGTTCGACACTATAGATCATGATCTTCTCCTCGATCGCTTACAGAATTACATCGGTATTCAGGGACAGGCATTAAGCTGGTTTAAATCCTACCTGTCCAATCGTTACCATTTCGTAGATTTAAATGGAGAGCTATCCAGGATAATGCTAGTAAATTATGGCGTGCCACAAGGGTCAGTTCTGGGACCCCTGCTTTTTACAATATACATGCTTCCATTAGGAAATATTATTAGAAGGCATGGAATTAGCTTCCATTGTTATGCTGATGATACCCAGCTATATATTTCATCCAAACCAGGCGATACAGCTCAATTAGCTCGCATAACTGAGTGTGTTGAAGAAATAAGAGATTGGATGACCCATAACTTTCTGCTATTAAATTCTGATAAAACGGAGATTTTGCTCATCGGCCCAAAAAATAGTACACAGAAGCTCCAGCATCTCAGCCTGCATTTAGACGGTTGTTCTGTAACTACTAGTTCAACGGTAAAAGACCTGGGAGTTATTTTAGACAGCAACTTATCTTTTAAAAATCACATCAATCAAGTTACAAAAACAGCCTTCTTTCACCTTAGAAATATTTCTAAGCTAAGAAATATGTTATCTATATCTGATGCAGAGAAGCTCGTCCATGCGTTTATGACCTCTAGAATAGACTACTGTAATGCATTACTAGGTGGATGTCCTGCATCATTAATAAACAAGCTTCAGTTAGTTCAGAATGCAGCAGCAAGAGTTCTTACTAGGTCAAGAAAATACGATCATATAACCCCAATCTTATCGTCCCTACATTGGCTTCCTATTAAGTTTCGAATAGACTACAAACTACTGCTACTCACTTATAAAGCACTAAATGGTTTGGCTCCCAGGTATCTATCCAGTCTCTTAACACGCTACAATCCGTCACGCTCCCTGAGATCTCAAAACTCTGGGCTTCTAGTAGTTCCTAGAATAGCAAAGTCCACTAAAGGCGGTAGAGCATTTTCACATTTAGCTCCTAAACTCTGGAATAGTCTTCCTGACAGTGTTCGGGGTTCAGATACACTCTCCCAGTTTAAGTGTAGATTAAAAACATATCTTTTTAGCAAAGCCTACACATAACACACATCACACACATCACATCACAACCTTGTGCTCCAGAACATCTGATCACATGCACATTATCAACTTGTGCTGTTAATATCATGAACAGCAGCTACGCTAATTCCTCTCCACTGCTTCTCTTTCTCTCCCCATCCCGAGGCTTCCTGAGGTTTGGCCAGCTCCAGTCACGTCCCACCTCGTGAAGATTATGGACCTATGGATGATCATGGAGAAGTAGATGCCGAGTGTTTAAAGGCCCTGGCATGGAGAAGCTGATGCTGGATCTATGATGATCACAAATTGTTCTGTATTGTTGAAAGATTTATGACCAAACTTTTGATGTCACCCATATGAGGATGGGTTCCCCTTTGAGTCTGGTTCCTCTCAAGGTTTCTTCCTCATATCATCTAAGGGAGTTTTTCCTTGCCACTGTCGCCACGGCTGCTCATCAGGGACAAACGCACACCATTCACCTTCACTGTTGTTTTCTGTAAAGCTGCTTTGAGACAATGTCTGTTGTGAAAAGCGCTATACAAATAAACTTGACTTGACTTGACTTGATTGCAACATTAAGAGGTCAACCATGATACAGCGCCCCTGGAGAACCTGTTAAGGGCCTTGCTAAAGGGCCCAAAAGTGCCAGGCTTTACAATACTAGGGCTTGAACCCCAGACCTTCTGATCAGCAACCCAGAGCCTTAACCACTGAGCTACCACTTCCTCCCCACAGCTACCATTGTTATGTGGTGTAAAAAAGTAGGCGGGGCTTATTTGATTGACCTTATTTGATTCGCCTCCTTTTTAAACCAATCAAAATTCAGAATCCAGTGCTATGATGTCAGCAAAGTGACCTTCCTGTTCCTATTGTGTGGCATTAAAAGTAGGCGGGGTTTATTTGATTGACGATTCTGAAGAGGCACATAAATATTTAAATGAACGTCTCCTGGCTTGACCAATCAAAGTCGAGAAACCAACAGTGCTGTGATGTCAGCAAACCAAACTTCCTGTTCTGTGGCATTTAAAGTAGGCGGGGCTTATTTGCTTGACTTACAAGTTCCTGAAGCGGCTCATGAACATAAAAAAAAAAAAAAAAAAAAACTTTCTTTTGTGTTTTGGGGTAAAATGAGAGTCGTGTGTAAAAAATACACATTCCTTTAGTGGCTCATAAATATTTAAATAAATGCGGAGAAATTCCGCCAATCACATTCGAGAATCCAACAGTGCTGTGACATAAGCACTTTTTTTTTTTAAATGGGTGGGGCTAACTTGATTGACACGCACGGTCCATCAGCAGCTGGAATGAACTCATGACAACGTTCCTGAAAAACTCCAGAGTTCAATGCATCTGGTACCATCTCAGCAGCAAAGCAGGTTGATGGAGCCTGAAGATCTCCTCCAGGATTCCATCCAGATACATCAGAACACACCAGCTGCCTCCGAGAGCATCTCCCCGGAACATCAGTGTGGAGCCACGAACAAGAAGATCTCAAGTGTTTTCCTTATTGAAGATGATGATGTTGATTGTGTGAGTGTGTGTGTGTGTGTGTGTGTGTGTGTGTTAGACTCACATGGTTTCCGAGACACCTTCTGAGGCTGCGTGTTGGAAGTTGTCTGTCTGAGAGCTAATCTCCTACCAAAGAGAGAGAGAGAGAGAGAGAGAGAGAGAGAGAGATTAAAGAAAGAACTTGATTTCAGAAAGGAAACTCCGAATGTCAGTAGAAAAGGCTGGAGAGGGAAGGATGGATTACAGCTGCTGTAATGCAGGATTGAACTGATTTCAAATTAAATATAAACTATAAACTGACAAAAAATGTCCTGTCATCAAAAGTACAATAAACATGCAATAAGAGGAATAAACCACTACAGAGCACACGGATATGGGACAATTATCAACAATCTATACACACACACACACACACACACACACACACACACACACACACGTAGCATTTTCTTTCTTTCTTTCTTTCTTTCTTTCTTTCTTTCTTTCTTTCTTTCTTTCTTTCTTTCTTTCTTTCTTCTTATTATTTTTATTTTTTTATTTAATCAATGTCACTCTTTCATTGTTTCTATTTTATTTTGTCCTTTCCTTTATTCTTTCTTTCTTACCTTTTTTGCATTTTTAATTTGTAAAAGAAAAAAGAAAAAAAAAAAGAAAGAAAAAGATGAAAGAAAACAGAAGAGAAGAGAAAGAGAAAGAAGAGAGAAAAAAAGAAAAAGAGTAAGAAAGAATGAGGTAGGACAAAAAAAAACAAAGGAAAAATTTAGAGAAGAGAAAGAAAGAAAGAAAGAAAGAAAGAAAGAAAGAAAGAAAGAAAGAAAGAAAGAAAGAAAGAAAGAAAGAAAGAAAAAACACTACATCAAACAGTAAGTAAGGGAGTGAGAGCGAGTGAGAGAGCGAGTGAGAGCAAGTGAGAGAGAGAGAGAGAGAGAGAGAGAGAGAGAGAGAGAGAGAGAGAGAGAGAGAGAGAGAGAGAGAGGATGGACAGATAATGCCCTCACCTCTCCTGGAAGTGTTTAGAGGGGATGAGTCCAGCACGAGGGTTGGCTCCGCCCTCTATTTTGGCCTGCCACCATGTAGCATCCTGCTGAGACATGACCCACAGAACATCTCCCTTCCTGAAGTTCATTCCTGCCTCCTTACAGGGAATCGCCTTGTCCTCCTCCGGGTCGTAATCAAACAGAGCCTTCACATACATCTACACACACAGAGAGAGAATCAGATTATCAGAAATGTATTCACTGGTGTTTATCATGTGGAACTGTTGTCTTGTGCAGTTACCTTGTGTTCGCTTGCAGGACCTTCGCTCTCTGGCCCCGGTACCACTTTAAACGTGATGGCACCCTCCGACTGAGACTGCAGATCAAACCAGAAATCAAGGTCTTACTTCCGTACTTCCGTCATACATAATACACACACACACACACACACACACACACACACACACACACACACACACACACACACACACACACACACACACACACACACACACACATTCCTCTTTCTTACACACCAGAATCTGAATGATATCCTCTGGTTTCTTCCCCTCCACTGAAGATCCATTGACCTCCTTCAGCTCGTCTCCCACATGGATCAGCCCTACAGAGAAGAAGGCATAATAGGAAGCATGTTTTATATACAGAGAAAAAGAGAACAGAATTTAAACATTATAGGGTAACATTTCAGCAAAACATGGCAAAAACCTCACAGGATTCAACACAGGATCATGTCTTTTCTACTTTTTATGTTTCCTGTGAACACTCCTGCTCTTCTGAGATCTGTCTCTCTTTCACAAGCTTCATTCCAGTGTTGATTTAAAGAATAAGTATAGGACATTTGTAACAGTTTTACTGACAAAACCAAATTGAGAACTAATCAAAAGGCAAAGGCACAAAGGACATTAATGAAAACCGAGTGTGAAGGAGACTGGGACGAGGAGACTGGGACAAGGATACTGGGCATTAATGCCCAGTTTATATTGCCTAATCTATAATGCCCAGTGTCTAGTGAACAGTTTATAATGTTCAGGATCCTTATCCCAGTCTATAATGCCCAGTCTATATGGACTGGGATGAGGATACTGAACATTATAAACTGTTCATTACAGACTGGGCGTTACAGACTTACAGACTGGGCGTTACAGACTTACAGACTGGGCGTTACAGACTGGGTTGAGGATACTGAACATTATAAACTGTTCATTACAGACTGGGCGTTACAGACTTACAGACTGGGCGTTACAGACTTACAGACTGGGCGTTACAGACTGGGTTGAGGATACTGAACATTATAAACTGTTCATTACAGACTGGGCGTTACAGACTTACAGACTGGGCGTTACAGACTTACAGACTGGGTGTTACAGACTGGGTTGAGGATACTGAACTTTATAAACTGTTCATTATAGACTGGGCGTTACAAACTTACAGACTGGGCGTTACAGACTTACAGACTGGGCGTTACAGACTTACAGACTGGGCGTTACAGACTGGGTTGAGGATACTGAACATTATAAACTGTTCATTACAGACTGGGCGTTACAGACTTACAGACTGGGCGTTACAGACTTACAGACTAGGTGTTACAGACTGGGTTGAGGATACTGAACATTATAAACTGTTCATTATAGACTGGGAGTTACAGACTGGGCGTTACAGACTTACAGACTGGGCGTTACAGACTTACAGACTGGGCGTTACAGACTTACAGACTGGGCGTTACAGACTTACAGACTGGGCGTTACAGACTGGGCGTTACAGACTGGGCGTTACAGACTGGGCGTTACAGACTGGGCGTTACAGACTGGGCGTTACAGACTGGGCGTTACAGACTGGGTTGAGGATACTGAACATTATAAACTGTTCATTATAGACTGGGCGTTACAGACTTACGGACTGGGCGTTACAGACTTACGGACTGGGCGTTACAGACTTACAGACTGGGCGTTACAGACTGAGCGTTACAGACTTACGGACTGGGCGTTACAAACCGGGATAAGGGTACTGAACATTATAAACTGTTCATTAAAGACTGGGCGTTCCAGACTGGGCAATAAAATGTTGTTGTATGTAGCGCAGGGTTCAGGAGGAACGGTGTTTCATTTCACTGTGTACTGCTTCAGCTATGTATGGTTGAAATAACAATAAAAGCTTCTTGACCTGACTTGACTTGATACAGACTGTGTATTATAAACTGGGCATTGGAGCCTGAGCATTGGAGGCTGGGAAGAGCAAAGTAAACGGAGGAGGAGACTGGGAAAAACAGATGATAAGGAGACAAAAAGAAGACGACTTGGAAATGGAGACTGAAAAAAAATTTATATGGGTGTGGGACTAGCAGTTAAAGACTGGAAGGAAGAGACTAGGACACAGGAACAAAAATGACTGGGATAAAGAGACTGGGATGAACAGAGATGGATACGTAGACAAAAAGAAGACAAGTGGAAGAAGAACAGAGGGAAAAAAAAGGACTGAGAAAAGAAACTGGGAGAACATGAACTGTTAGATTTTAGAAGGTTACAATTCTGAACTTTTGTACTGAACTTGTTTCTCTCGTCTCAGCTCTAGAAGCTACTGGTTGATTGAGTCAGTATAAGCAGGTTTAACTCACCACTTCTGTCTGCAGCTCCTCCCTTCATGATGCGAGCGATGGTGATGGCGCCGGTTTTTTCGTCTTTTTTAATGGTGGCCCCCTGTTCAAACACAGTACCACGAACAAACCATTAAGTGATCAAATGGTCCACAAACCATCATTCATTCTTTCCATTACATTTCTGCCACATATTTGAATTTGGTGTTTATTAGAGATGGACACAACTGTACAGAAATCAGGGTTGCCATAGTGACCACTGTTTCTATTACACTTCAATCATTTCACCTCAATTTTTTTTCTGCATTTTACATTGATTTACAGTGATCCAGTTTTGCATTCTCAACCCGATCGGTCTGAAGATAATGCCGAATTCCATAACGGTCATTTGGAACAGGAATTCTCAGATGTCCCATAGCGTGAAATGTACCTATAAAAGGATAAAAAGTTTGACGTGACTTTATTGCTGTAGTATTAAGGATATAAGAGAAAATAGTCCAGTTTATCACCAATTTCATTCCAACAGCACATCCCAAAGCAACTTATTCTTTACATAAACACCAGACGAACACAGAGATGTAATCGCTCATCTCTTTTTCTGTCCTTCATCAGTCTGTCAGCATCACCCAATCTGTTTTTTTACAACAATTCAATGAGTCATGAATTTAAGCTACGCTGTCATGCAAAGGATGAGTGCAATTCAACTGCGGGTTTCTGATTAAAACAATATTGTCTGAGTTGTATCTACACACACACACACACACACACACACACACACACACACACACACTCAGAGTTTCTGCACTATATCACCAGCCAGCTGACATCACTGTTTTGGTGCGCTGCCTTTAATGATTTTCTAATGTCATTTTGATGAGGATAAGTGCATTTCCTCAAGGTCCTTCGCTCAGAGTTAAACGCTGCCTCGCTGATCGAAAGCGCAGCCCCCCGCTTGATGTCTCCAAACGGTTTGTCCTAATCAAAACTAATGGGGGCAATTAGATGACCGGAGGTCCTTTGTAGAAGGAGGGGGATCAGTCGGTAGCCTCAAGAGGTGACGGGACTGTCAGCTGACGACAGTGAGGTCATCGCTAGGGAGGGATGAAGAAAAGCAGAGAACGAGAGAACAAAAATGGAAGGAAAAACAAAAGACGTTTGATGACTGTTGAAACAGTGATGGGATTGGAAATGGGGAACTGGGTGTAGAAGAGAGGGATAAGGGGACAGCGAAGTAGACTGAGAAAAAAAGGGGAGTGGAACAATGGGACTGAGGATGAGAAGACTTGGAGAAAGAGAGGGAGAAGGAGACTGAAAAAGGGGAACTGGAAGAATGAGACTGGAAAAAATGGGACTGGGAGAAGGAGGCTGGGAAAAGGAGACTGGGAGAAGGAGGCTTGGAAAAGGAGACGGGGAGAAGGAGACTGGATGAAAGAGACTGGGAGAAGGGGACTGGGAGAAGGAGACTGGGTGAAGGAGACTGGGTGAAGGTGAAGGAGACTGGGTGAAGGTGAAGGAGACTGGGTGAAGGTGAAGGAGACTGGGTGAAGGTGAAGGAGACTGGGTGAAGGAGAAGGAGACTGGGTGAAGGTGAAGGAGACTGGGTGAAGGAGAAGGAGACTGGGTGAAGGTGAAGGAGACTGGGTGAAGGTGAAGGAGACTGGGTGAAGGAGACTGGGTGAAGGAGGCTGGGTGAAGGAGACTGGGTGAAGGTGAAGGAGACTGGGTGAAGGTGAAGGAGACTGGGTGAAGGTAAAGGAGACTGGGTGAAGGTGAAGGAGACTGGGTGAAGGTGAAGGAGACTGGGTGAAGGAGACTGGGTGAAGGAGGCTGGGTGAAGGAGGCTGGGTGAAGGAGGCTGGGTGAAGGTGAAGGAGACTGGGAGAAGGGGACTGGGAGAAGGAGACTGGGTGAAGGTGAAGGAGGCTGGGTGAAGGAGGCTGGGTGAAGGAGGCTGGGAGAAGGAGACTGGGAGAAGGAGACTGGGAGAAGGAGACTGGGAGAAGGGGACTGGGAGAAGGGGACTGGGAGAAGGGGACTGGGAGAAGGGGACTGGGAGAAGGGGACTGGGAGAAGGGGACTGGGAGAAGGATTCTGGGTGAAGGAGACTGGGAGGAGACTGGGTGAAGGAGGCTGGGAGAAAAAGACAGAGCTTAGGGGACTTGAGAAGAGTATAAAACATAAACGGAGGGAAAAAACAACCCAAAAAGGCAAAATCTAGCAATATAAAATAACATTTGCAACGTTTTTCTACACAAATTTCACATAAAAGTAAAACAATTAAAGGATCTGATGTTTCTAACCAAGAGGCTACGAAATCCATTTTCCCAAAACAGCACAAAAACGTAATCCAGGAATAAACACACGACTCCCCAAAACCACATCGTTCACACACAGCGCAAACGTAATAACGTAATGAAAGTATAATCAAATAAATCCGAGCACAAAAAATACAATCAGCTCCCTGTATAAACATTTACTGCTCCCAAACGAATCCTTTCCGATCCGAATCTGAATCATTTGTTTCAAGAGTAGATCAAGTTCATGGTTGCTATTTTTTATTTTAATTCTTAAATATATTCCATGTTTTGAGCCTGATGATGATCCTGGGTATCGGATCAGTGCCATCTCCATCTCCATCTCCATCCGAGCGAGAGCCGTTTACTGGCAGATTTGTGTTACACTATACCCAAACATTTCTAATCCATTTCTAATAATGTTACGTTAGAAACTCCCATGTCCTCATCCTGCTGATGAGTTCCAGTTAGACGGAGCCTCGAAATACGTCTCACAGCGTAGCACAAACAGGACAAAAAAAAAACTGTGACAACTGCAAAGCTGCAACTGTTGGGCCCTTGAGCAAGGTCCTTAACCCTCTCTGCTTTAAGAACATTGTATCATTGTTGACCTTGTGGCTCTGACCAAAGCTCCAGACTGGGAAATGGAAATAAATGAATGTATTAATTTATTTATGAATAAATAAGGCCAAATGATTGTGGACACCTGACTAAGAATGCTAAGTGCTTCTTTATTAAGCATCACATTCCACATTTGCTGTTATAACCACGCCCACTCTTCTGGGAAATGTTCCACTAGATGTTGTGTGAGATTTCATTCAACTGGTGTTAGTAAAGTCAGGTACTGCTGTAGGTGAGAGGAAGTGGGAGGTCTGGGGTGCAGTAATTCACTAATCAACGTATAAACAATCAATTAAATTATTGATTGATTAATTTTGATTAACTGTTCTTTTTGCCCCACCCATTATTCATATAAGGAACGCTTAATTTGATATGAATCAGTTAAATACTAATTTGTATTTTCTCTATTTGATTATAACTGTATATAATTGTGAATTCATATTCATATACACACACACACACACACACACACACACACACACACACACACACACACACACACACACACACACACACACACACACACACACACACACACACACAGTGGGGCAGAAAAGTATTTAGTCAGCCACCAATTGTGCAAGTTCTCCCATTCAAAATGATGAGAGGCCTGTAATTTCAGCACAACTTTATTAATTTGTTCTTTTTAATAATTCAGTCTTTGTTGTTTGGTCTCGTTCATTTGCCAATACGACTTCTTCTTCTTCTTCTTCTTCTTCTTTCAGCTGCTCCCATTAGGGGTCGCCACAGCGGATCATCCGTCTCCATACCACCCTGTCCTCTATATCTGCCTCTTTTATACCAACTACCTGCATGTCTTCCCTCACCACATCCATGAACCTCCTCCTTGGCCTTCCTCTTTTCCTCCTACCTGGTGGCTCCATCTTCAGCATTTTTCTACCAATATAATTCCTGTCCCTTCTCTGCACATGTCCAAACCATCTCAATCTCACCAAAACATCCTACATGTGCTGTCCCTCTAATAAACTCATTTCTAACCTTGTCCATCCTCGTCACTCCCAACAAAAACCTCAACATCTTCAGCTCTGCTACCTCCAGCTCCATCTCCTGTCTTTTACTCAATGCCACTGTCTCTAATCCATACAACATCGCAGGTCTCACCACAGACCTATAAACTTTCCCTTTCATTCTTGCAGATACTCTTCTATCACAAATCACTCCTGTCACTCTTCTCCACCCACTCCACCCTGCCTGCACTCTTTTCTTTACTTCCCTAACACACTCTCCATTACTTTGCACTGTTGACCCCAGGTACCTGAACTCCTCCACCTTCTCCACCTCTTCTCCCTGCAACCGCATCACTCCACTGCCCTCCCTCTCATTCACACACATGTACTCTGTCTTACTCCTACTGACTTTCATTCCCCTTCTCTCCAGCGCATATCTCCACCTCTCCAGGCTCTTCTCAACCTGCTCTCTACTCTCACCACAAATCACAATATCATCTGCAAACATCATAGTCCAGGGAGACTCCTGTCTGACCTCGTCCGTCAACCTGTCCATCACCACTGCAAACAGAAAAGGGCTCAGGGCCGATCCTTGATGCAGTCCAACCTTCACCCTGAACCAGTCTGTCGTACCTACTGCACACTTTACTGCCGTCACACTGTCCTCATACATGTCCTGCACCACCCTCACATACTTCTCTGACACACCTGACTTCCTCATACAATACCACAACTCCTCTCTCGGCACCCTGTCGTACGCTTTCTCTAAATCCACAAATACACAATGCAGCTCCTTCTGTCCTTCTCTATACTTCTCCATCAACATCCTCAAAGCAAATAAGGCATCTGTGGTGCTCTTCCTCGGCATGAAACCATACTGTTGCTCACAGATGGTCACCTCTTTTCTTAGCCTGGCTTCCACTACTCTTTCCCATAACTTCATGGTGTGACTGATCAACTTAATTCCCCTGTAGTTACTGCAGGTCTGCACATCTCCCTTATGCTTAAAGATCGGTACCAGCACACTCCTTCTCCATTCCTCAGGCATCCTCCCACCTTCCAGAATCCTGTTAAACAATCTGGTTATAAATTCCACTGCCATCTCTCCTAAACATCTCCACGCTTCTACCGGTATGTCATCTGGTCCAACCGACTTTCCACTCTTCATCCTCTTAATCGCTGCTCTCACTTCCTCCTTACTAATCCTATCTACATCCTGCTTCACCAACTCCACATCCTCCAACCTTCTCTCTCTCTGATTTTCCTCATTCATCAGTCTGCCCCAATCACCAATCGTTCTTTCCTAGGTACACCATCTACCACTTCATCTAATTCACTCCAGAATCTTTCTTTCTCCTCCATCTCACAGCCAACTTGTGGAGCATAGGCACTGATGACATTTATCATCATCCCTTCAACCTCCACCTTCACGATCATCACCCTATCAGAAACTCTCTTCACCTCCACTACACTCTTACTGTACTCTTCCTTCAGAATCACCCGTACACCATTTCTCTTCCCATCCACACCATGATAAAACAGTTTAAACCCACCTCCAATGTTCCTGGCCTTACTTCCTTTCCACTTGGTCTCCTGAACACACAGCATATCTACCTTTCTCCTCTCCATCATATCAGCTATCTCTCTCCCTTTACCCGTCATAGTACCAACATTTAAAGTACCAACCCGAACCTCCACTCTCCTCCACTGCTCCTTTTCCTGCCGTCTCTGTAGACGCCTTCCTCCTCTCCTTCTCCTCCTTCGGCCAACAGTAGCCCAATTTCCACCGGTACCCTGTCGGCTAACGATACCTGTGGCGGTCGTTGTTAACCCGGGCCTCGACCGATCCGGTATGAAATTCTCATTTGTGATCCGCATATTTATTTTTGCACGTTTTACGCTGGATGCCCTTCCTAACGCAACCCTCCCCATTTACCCAGGCTTGGGACCGGCACTAAGAGTGCACTGGCTTGTGCCCCCCTAATGGCTGGGTTTCATTTCCCAATACGACATAGATCGAAAATGCAGACTGTCACATAATCAACATGAGCATGTAGGAATATTATTTATTATTATTTATTATGTTTATTATTAATGAAACCAAAGTCAACACAGAGCATGAAGACTAAATATTCCTGTATATGTGAATACACGCGTGTTGCGCTGAAATCTTTAATTTTACCTCATTAATATTTATTTATGGTCCCCTGGTGGTCTAGTGGTTAAGATGCAGCGCTCTCACTGCTGCGACCCGGGTTCGATCCCCGGTCAGGAAACCATCCCCAGCCACTCTTAGTGCCGGTCCCAAGCCCGGATAAATTGGGGAGGGTTGCGTTAGGAAGGGCATCCAGTGTAAAACGTGCCAAATCAAACGTGCGGAGGATCCGCTGTGGCGACCCCTAACGGGAGAAGCCGAAAGAAAGTTAATATTTATTTATTTATACTTTTAATAAAAATGGTCAAACAGAAATCCTATATATATATACACACACACACACACACACACACACACACACACACACACACACACACACATGCATACAGAGTACTGTATCTTGGGTACTGTTGTACATACAATGTATTTATTGGCTTCTATTTCGTTTGATCTTCCGTTTGATCACTCTTAAGGTTGTTAGTTCATATCCATCCACCTGTCCGTCCGTCCGTCTATCGATCTATCTACATTCACAACATTTGGCAGACACCTTTATCCAGAGCGACTTACAATTATCTCATTCATACAACTAAGCAGTTGAAGGTTAAGGGTCCAGCAGTGGCAACTTAGTGATGTTGGGATTTAAACTCACAACCTACTGATGAGAAATCCAACGTCTTAAGCACTGAGCTAGACCTGACCCTCCCAAGCTAATGTAATAAATGTAGTGCAGATATAAAGAGATCCAATGGCTGTAGCAGATAAAAAACTTGATGGCAAACACATTATATCTAATATTTAAATCAAACACATCTAAAAGCATCTGATTTACATTTTCACATTCAGCGAAACCAGACAGCTCTATTGTTGTTAAGGCCTAATGAGTCATTAATTTTGCAGTTGGCTTATAGACAGAAAAACTTCTACAGTTTCTTAATTTCAGTTCCTTCTGAATCGTCTCGGTAATTAACATCCGAGTGCCGAGCGAGACGAGAGCGGGACTCCCCCTCACGTCACCTCACCTCACCTCACCGCACCTTTAATCTGTTGACGTGTTTACGAGCGTGTTGAGTGCACCCGAGGCCGAGCAGTGGCGTCTAAACTTCCTCCCTCTCGCCCGCTACGCCGCCTCGGACATGATGGATGGCCTCCAATCACAGGCGCTGATGAGGGTGCTATGCTACACTACGCCAGGCTAACTATGCAAAGCAATAATGCAGGGTGCTGTTTAACCATCAGAAACTCGCACACGAACGTATAAAAATAATACCAGCTGATTCGGATGGAAGTGTTTGGAGTTTTTTTGGCACAAACGCCAAAGCCCCTGGAAGATGTATGTAATATGAGTGGATAACTAGCTAAGGAGAGAAAGAGAGAGGGAGGGGGGTGAAAAGAGAAAAAGGGAGCACTAAAACAGAATGGGGGGGCTGGAAAGAGAACGAGAGAAAGAGGGGGCAGAAAATGAGGTGGAATCAGAGGCCGTGGCGGCCCAAATTACTCATCAGTAAGACGATCCTCGGTGGCCAGTCGCAGTGCTGATCAGGGCCATATGCATGCACGCCAATACATAAACGCTCATGACTGTTATTATAGCGGCTGCCAAAAGCAGAACGCTCCATCTGAATGGAGTGCGAGATGTCATTGCAGTCCTGAACCGATGGTCTCGCATGCTCAAAACCCTCAAACATCTGATAGAAATGTATAAGTAATCACCACTCCAAACCTGGTGTTATGTATTGATGATGGTGTTATGTATTGAGAATTAATAATCCTGTATCACAGCAGTTCTGACCATGGAGATTTAAATGAGACTGACACTTTATTAACTTGGATTTGAGTGCAAGTGATTTGAGACTTGATGCAGAGCACAACCCCAGTTCCAAAAACGTTGAGATGCTGTGTAAAATGTAACAAAAAAACAGAAAGCAAATCTCAAACCCATATATTATTCCCAATAGAACATAGAATACATATTAAATGTTTAAACTGCCAATTTGAGTCACGTTCTAAAGCACATGTCAAGTTGGCCTTGGACATTAGCGCAAGACAATTCTAACTGCATCTATTACAATAGAATTACTTCGTAGTAGAAGGTCCTGGGTGCTAAACCAGCCTGACTGCAGTCTAGACCTTTTAGCATTTAAAACATTTTTTGTATTATAAAACGAAAAACACAACAAAGGAAACGCAGAACTGTTGAGCAGCTAAAATCCTGTATCAGACACATATGGGAGAATATTCCTCTCCTAAAACTTCAGCAATTTCTCTCCTCAGCTCCCAGATGTATACGGACAGAAAACGTGTACATTTTGAAAAATTTCTAAATTACACTTTGTTTTAAATGGTAACTATTCTCAGGTTAAATATTTGATATTTGTGTGTTTGTTTTATCGGAATAGAATATGGATTTACAAGATTTGCAAATGATTGCATTGTTTTTATTTACATTTTACACAGTTTCAGGGTTGTAAGTTGGTTGTAGACTCCACAAGGACCTGATAATTAATAGTACGTGTCTCCACATGGATTTAGAAACAGCAAACTTGACATGAAATTTAGAATAAAGGACTCAAGAGAAACGAGTCTCAAGGCTGAATCTGGTTAAGCGATGAGATTTGACATGGACTTTTGGATAAGAGACTTAAAACTTATGACCTTTAAGATAAGACTTGACAAAGTGGCCAACTGAACTGAGACTCAACATCGACTTGAAAATAGAAACATGAGCCTTATGAAGACTTATATATATATATATATATACAGTGAGGAAAATAAGTATTTGAACACCCTGCTATTTTGCAAGTTCTCCCACTTAGAAATCATGGAGGGGTCTGAAATTGTCATCGTAGGTGCATGTCCACTGTGAGAGACATAATCTAAAAAAAAAAATCCAGAAATCACAATGTATGATTTTTTAACTATTTATTTGTATGATACAGCTGCAAATAAGTATTTGAACACCTGAGAAAGTCAATGTTAATATTTGGTACAGTAGCCTTTGTTTGCAATTACAGAGGTCAAACGTTTCCTGTAGTTTTTCACCAGGTTTGCACACACTGCAGGAGGGATTTTGGCCCACTCCTCCACACAGATCTTCTCTAGATCAGTCAGGTTTCTGGCCTGTCGCTGAGAAACACGGAGTTTGAGCTCCCTCCAAAGATTCTCTATTGGGTGTAGGTCTGGAGACTGGCTAGGCCACGCCAAAACCTTGATATGCTTCTTACAGAGCCACTCCTTGGTTATCCTGGCTGTGTGCTTCGGGTCATTGTCATGTTGGAAGACCCAGCCTCGACCCATCTTCAATGCTCTAACTGAGGGAAGAAGGTTGTTCCCAAAAATCTCGCAATACATGGCCCCGGTCATCCTCTCCTTAATACAGTGCAGTCGCCCTGTCCCATGTGCAGAAAAACACCCCCAAAGCATGATGCTACCACCCCCATGCTTCACAGTAGGGATGGTGTTCTTGGGATGGTACTCATCAATCTTCTTCCTCCAAACACGTTTAGTGGAATTATGACCCAAAAGTTCTATTTTGGTCTCATCTGACCACATGACTTTCTCCCATGAGTCCTCTGGATCATCCAAATTGTCATTGGCAAACTTAAGACGTGCCTGGACATGTGCTGGTTTAAGCAGGGAAACCTTCCGTGCCATGCATGATTTCAAACCATGACGTCTTAGTGTATTACCAACAGTAACCTTGGAAACGGTGGTCCCAGCTCTTTTCAGGTCATTGACCAGCTCCTCCCGTGTAGTTCTGGGCTGATTTCTCACCTTCCTTAGGATCATTGAGACCCCACGAGGTGAGATCTTGCATGGAGCCCCAGTCCGAGGGAGATTGACAAGTCATGTTTAGCTACTTCCATTTTCTAATGATTGCTCCAACAGTGGACCTTTTTTCACCAAGCTGCTTGGCAATGTCCCCGTAGCCCTTTCCAGCCTTGTGGAGGTGTACAATTTTGTCTCTAGTGTCTTTGGACAGCTCTTTGGTCTTGGCCATGTTAGTAGTTGGATTCTTACTGATTGTATGGGGTGGACAGGTGTCTTTATGCAGCTAACGACCTCAAACAGGTGCATCTAATTTAGGATAATAAATGTAGTGGAGGTGGACATTTTAAAGGCAGACTAACAGGTCTTTGAGGGTCAGAATTCTAGCCAAAAGACAGGTGTTCAAATACTTATTTGCAGCTGTATCATACAAATAAATAGTTTAAAAATCATATATTGTGATTTCTGGATTTTTTTTTTTAGATTATGTCTCTCACAGTGGACATGCACCTACGATGAGAATTTCAGACCCCTCCATGATTTCTAAGTGGGAGAACTTGCAAAATAGCAGGGTGTTCAAATTCTTATTTTCCTCACTGTATATTAATTGCATTCATTTGCAAATAACATGACGCTAACTAACGTTAGACTATCTGGACTAGAAGTTAAGTAACAAGACTTTATATTGACCTGAGAATCACTGACTTGAAGTTCAATGTGGCATTGAGGATTTAAGTAAATTAAGAGATGACCTGTCTTTGACCTTAACTTGGCCTAGAGTGGAAGTCTCATGAGATAAAGGTCTCATTACCTGACATGGACCGGAGGGTAAATTAACAACACTCAACATGGACTCGAGTCCATGGAGTCATGGAGAGTGAGTCATTTGAGGATTGATGTGGACTTGAGATTGAGACACTTAAGACTGTATGTAGACTTAAAAATAAATGTGGATTTGAGACTAAGACACTTGTAGATTGATGTGGATTTGAGATTAAGACATGTCAGGCTTGATGTGGCTCTGAAATGAAGACATTTGAAGCTTGGACTTGAGATTAAGTAATTTCAAGCTTTAAGTGGACTTAAATTTCACAGTTTCAACAATTCAAAACTTTGCAATGTCCACGAATATATCAGCACTTCTAATAAATCGGTGCACCAGACATATACACACACACTTTCCTTAACCCTTTAGTCCGACGGCTTTATCATTACCAGGTTTATGTTAAATAAAAGAAAACTGCTTGTCAGAAGTGCTGAAACTGAGAATGAGCTCTAAACGGATGAGAATGAATGGGAATGGAAGGCAGGAGGTAGAAGAGGTCTGGGATAAAACGCTCTATTTCATCTCTCATGTCTCCTGTAATACAGCCTATAAGGCCAGACACCCTCATTATGCACTCGCTGTGAAAACATACTTAACAGGGTTTCCTCCGAGAACCAGACGGCTCTGCGAGTATATCTGTCCCTGTGTCCTCTGCATGAACTGGAACATATGTTGTGGAATTGCGTATGCTGCGAGTTGCCTGTTCCATTATAATATCAACGTATACCGTGTAGCATGAGCGTGTGTGTGTGTGTGTGTGTGTGTGTGTGTGTGTGAGAATAAATTATCAGCATGCCCATCTGTAGTATAGCTGCCTTTAAGTGTTTGTTAAAGTCTGTTTTCGTTGCAATTAACCGACCAAGAAAACAGCACTTTCACATGTCAGCTCTTATTCCTGTAACGACATCAGGAAACACCTTCGCAGGACAACCACACACTTCACTACACAAAGAGCTCAGTGTATAAGCATAGCGCAGTGTGTGTGTGTGCTCCAGTACCACCAAAATCGCCTGTAACGTTATACAGGAGAACATGGAAACGCAGGAAAGTGGAGAGCTGGGAATTCCAGTCCGAGAAGAGGAAGGAAAGAATAATCAGGAAATGATGGACAGATCAGAGCCTACTATACAAGTGATCGATGACGTTTAAAAAAAAAAAAAAAGTCTAACCAAGCAGACCGGCCTCATTTTCATGTCATTCACTAAACTGCATATAAGAAAAGTCATGAAAACTGTGGATTAACTCAGATTTGAGTCTAGAACATGGGCTTTGGAGGCCTACGAGACTTTACATAAAACCTCTGGATGTGACAATGTCATGACATAAGCATATGAATTGTTTTTAATCATGGTGGAAAAAGGTTATGACTTGGTCTCCAGGGGCATTCTAACACTTATAAAGTGTGCCCTAGAGCTTTTTCATTCTAAAGGTAATGCCAGCAAGTGAAGCCCAAAATAAGAAAACCGAAAACTCGTTGCTATAGAAACTCGCACGTCAAAAAAAAAAAAAAAACTCCATATTTAAGTAAAAATCATGTGGCTTTTGAACTTACACATGGTGTAAACATAAGCTAGGTCTAGAGAGTGACCAAACATGGACTGGTGGACATGAGGATTAATAATAAAAAAAATAAATTCTAAATTTAGACTCAAGTGACTCAAATTTAACTTAAGAACTGGTTCTGGACAAAATTTGGACTCAAGTGACTCAAAATGATTTGGATTGAGCAGAAGAGATTTAAAGATTTGAGTTTTTAGGACTTTGAGAAATGACTTGTAATGTTACTTGGATTTTAGAGCATGTTACTTGAGACTCAAGTTTCAGGATTTAGCTAAATTTAGTTTGAGTTTCAGATTTAAAAATCAATTTGGATTGAAGGAAAGGTGTCTGGAGATTCACAGCCTCAGAGTTCATTTGGACTATAGCAAGTGACTTGAGGTGACGGTGTAGGGTACAAGTGACTTGAATTTTAACTGTGCCCGGGAACTAGATGGACTCTAGATGGACTAAAAGGTAAATCATCTCGATATGACTCAATCTGAGAAATTACTTCAGCTTGAAGTTATGTGGCTTGAAATTTAACTCTGACATTGTTAAGTAAATTGAAATGATTTGGACTTGAGAGTAATTTTGTTTTCTTACAACCTTATAGTTCAATGATATAAAACATATCGGAGTATAACCAGGTTTTGTGAGAAATTTTCAGCTGTGCAGGATGGAGGATCGGAGTCAAGCTGTCAGACTAATGATATATCCACATTCAGTGAATCTAAAAAAAAACACTAACATATGTCCTGTTGTGTCTCACTATAATCGAATTCCATTCGTTTCAGAAGATGACATGCGCTTTATAAACGTGGTACGGTAATAACCAATACGTTTGAACTCAATTCAAAAGAACAATTCAAGCGGTCCAAACAGCGAGGTTTGATTTCACACTAATGACATACGACCCACGTACAACTACGACTTTTCAATTCCCATGTCAAACTAATATGAAACTATTACACGCCATTCAATCTATTAGCCAACGGATCGTGTATTAAAGTGTGGAGTCTGTGGAGAAATAATCGAGCCTTTAACAAAGCTTAGTGTCACCAACAAATGGTCTCGAAGGGAAATCAGAACAATGTGATGAAGCATTACATTTCAAGTCGGCTCGGGGTTTCGCCAGGACATTTTAGGGCAAACCGCATTCCCCCCCCCCCCGAAATCATAATTCTTGTTCTGGCTGTCGTGTCTCGGGTGAAACTCGGTCTGCTCACACTGCACGGATTTCACCTGAATCGGGAATGTCAGCTGCCTTAGGAATTCGATGCTCTGGGACGTTATACATAATTTGCTGGCAGGGTTTAAATGTACTGTAATTGGGAAATTGAAGAAAATCCGACCTAAAGGCAAGGTTCTGTGCTGAATTTGACTCGAGTACATGGATTTAAAAAATGATGTGGACTCCTTTAATGCTTTAAAAAAATCATATAGCTGTTAATATGGCCAAAGATTTTTAACATATTGAACATTTAGTGAAGGAGATTCCAGTGTGAATGCTGCCTAATTAAGGAATGATACCTTTTCTGGCTTCTAACGGACAAAGCGCTTTGTGCTCAGTAGACAAGTTGTATCGAAACAGTAACGCAATTGTATACACCTTTCGACCAATCAAAACTCATCCCTGATTTGGTGTGTAGCGTATACGTTAATAGGGATCACAGTGTGGAAAGAAAGAGTTCGATTTTAGCATTTCGCAATATGGCTTTTTTTTTCTCTGGTACAAACTCCGCACTGTGCTCGAGTCGAGTCCCCAGTTCCAAGATGGCAGCTCTACTATTTTCTCTGATTAGGCAATCGGAAATTAGTTGTTGCTAAGGAAACGCATCCACCGTCCAACGTTCTTTTAAGCCTAAGGATGACATCGTCAGATGATACTGTGACAAAAACCACGTTCTCAAGTTGAAGCCTTTACAAGATCTTTAGGAGCTAATTACATGCATTGGTTGCTAAGTAAATGGTCTTTTAAATCCTTGTTATTGTAAAGAAATTGTTTATGCAACATTTATAGGGATGTTGCTGTTTTATATGTATGTACTGTACATCATAAAATAGAAAACAAATATTACGCACTTCCACTGTAGATTATTTGTTTATTCGGTTATATTTATTTACTTTCTGCTGATGTATTAATCTGTTGAAATTGCTGCATTACAGAATGTTACCCTGAAGCTATTTATTCTATTCAACATAAATACCACAACTCTACATACACTCTAGCTCTGTGGACACCTGACCATTATATTGCTATGTGCTTCTTTTTTTAACATCCAATTCCACATTTAGTCTCCATTTTTCTTTCTTTCTAACTAAAATATCATTCTTGACCACTCACTTGTTTCTTTTTCTTACTCAATTTTTTTTTGCAAACTCATCGTTTTCCTTTTTTCTCTCCGACAATTTATTTTTCTTTCTTATTTACTCAACATCTCTGTTTCTCTTTCTTTCTGTCTTTCGCACTCAAATTCATTCTTTCCTTCTTTCTTTCTTCCTTCTTAATTTTTTTCTTTCTTACACCATTATCATTATTTTTTTCTTTCTTCCATCATTCATTATATACCATTTCTTCCCTCCCTCCTTTTATTTTTTTTTATTTATTTAACTTTCCTTGTAACTATAAATGGATAAAAATGGACACTCACCCTTTACTAAATGCTGCTTTGGTGAAAGTGGAATGAAACAGAGTTCTAACTTCTGCTCAGATCCTCATTTTACAACACATTCTTTTAGTTAAAGGGTCTGTGTGTGTGTGTGTGTGTGTGTGCGTGTGTGTGTGTGTGTGTGTGTGTGTGCGTGTGCGCGTGTGTGAGTTAGTCGCAAAAGTCCAGAGGGCTGAATTCGAGTAATCTTTTCTTCATTACTATGATGTCATGGCTTGAAAAATTACAGCAATTAATCAGTGCTACTGAATTTGATTCACTTGACTGCACACGCACGCACGCACACACACGTGCGCATACACACACACACGCACACACACACACACACTTTTGGCAGAAGTCCTTATCCAGAGCGATTATCTCGTTCAATAAACTGAGCAGCTATGGGGGCCTTCCTCAGGGCACAGCAGTGGCAGCTAAGTGGGGCTGGGATTTGACCTCACAACCTTCTGATGCAAAGTCCAATTCCTTAATTAATAAGCTACCAGTGTAGTGCAGAGAGAGGTACAGAGAGCAGCATGGAG
>NC_139585.1:2831503-2841503 GCF_946808225.1 Silurus aristotelis | reverse complement strand
AGCTCAGTGATGTCTGCACTCAGTGGCTTTGTCTGGAGCTCCTCAGAAACCTGAGATGGAGAAAAGACAGAGAGAAACAGTTAGTTATACAGAAGAACATCATGATCATTGATGAGAGAACATGGCTGCTCTGTTCCTGCACAGATTTAGTTTGTCTCTGTATATATGTCTTCTCTCATCTCTCTTCCTGTCTTTCTCATTCTCGTCTTCTCCAAACTACTACTCATTCTCTCTCACTGTCCGTCTTTGTGTCTCCAATTGCTCTTCATCTCTCCCATCATTGTCTTACCGTCTCATTTTGCCTCTTTAGTCCCCCATTGTTTTCCGCTTCTCTTTAGCTCCTTGTCTCTAACACACACCTGGGGACACTTCTACTGGTATGTCCATCTACTAGGTTGTGACACACGGGACACACAGCAGAGGGACACAAGGACAACCCCTGCTCCTGCTGACATTTCCTTACTACCATCCAGTGGACAAATGCAGAACTGCACCTGACGGACACGTGAGTGAACGTGCGCTTTGCTGATATTCGCGTCTCCTAACGGAATACGGGTCACAAAGTGTGTGTGAGCACGAGTCCGAGGTGAGACGGAGTCCCGGGCCAGACAGAGGTTTACGTCACGCTATAAATCTGAGGTCCATTAGTGAAACATAACACTGAAATTTTTGTAAAACGGCTCGAGGAACGACAGGTGGTAGTTTGGTTACACACACACACACACACACACACACACACACACACACCTACATAAATCAGATTATACCATTGCAAAATTTTATGGTCCAATAGAGGATGAGACTTTCACAAGAAACACAAAATGGACGCTCTTAAAAACCTCCACTCTTCTGGGAAGATGTTCCACTAGATTTTGTGGAAATTTGTTCTCCTTCAGATACAAGTGTGTTAGTAAAGTAAGTTCAGGTGTGAATACTGGATTGTGATTAGAACTTCTATTGTGAATACGAGGATTTGAAGACATGCCCAGAGGTGCAAAATTGATAAAGAGTGGAGAAGAGAAGATTGAGATGTTTGGACATGTGCAGAGGAGGGACATGGGGTATATCAGTAGGAGAATGCTGAGGATGGAGACACCAAGAAGGAGGAAAAGAGGAAGACCAAGGAGGAGGATTATTGATGTGGTGAGGGAAGACATGCAGGTAGTTGCTGTAAAAGAGGCAGATGTGGAGGACAGATGTGGAGACGGATGATCCGCTGTGGCGCCCCCTAATGGGAGCAGCCGAAGAAGAGAGGAAAATAAAATGAAATGAGTTTGAAATGAGAAATAGAACAAAAACCATCACCAGGAGTTAACTCCAACAGCTTTACCTTGGGATGTTCTTCACCTACATATCATGCACTTAACGTCCTGTAAGACCTCACACACCCTGCCCTGGATCATAAAAGGACACACACGTGAGGGAATATGGGACGTAGGGATTCAGCACACAGGAGGTCAGTTGAAACCTCGACCATGTCCATCTCCTCTGAACACAACGATGAAGGTCTACAGAGCAAGAGTGCAGCTTCTGACCTGCTCATCAGGAGAACTGACCTGCTAATGAGCCTCACCGGGGAAAACGTCTTTTGTGTTTATTATGCACGTGTGATCGAATCCAGAGTAAACTCCTGAGGTTTACACAGCCTTTGTGTTTTCTGTGTGTGTGTGTGTGGCCATGTTGATCTAGCACTCGTTTATGTTACGCAAACCACAGAGAGATGAGCATTTTACACATTTTACACAGACACACACACACAGACACAGACATATGCATTATTACACCATTTGCAGGCTGGTAGCTTGTCGCCTTCTATGTCCCAGACATCCATCTAATTTCTTTCTTCCTCCTTACCAACAATGAGACACACTAGCATGTGTAAATGTGTGTGTGTTATTAAAAAAAAAAAAAAAAAAAAAAAAAAAAAAGTCTGTAAGGGGCACTCGCGCGTCTGTAAGGGGCACTCGCGCGTCTGTAAGGGGCACTCGCGCGTCTGTAAGGGGCACTCGCGCGTCTGTAAGGGGCACTCGCGCGTCTGTAAGGGGCACTCGCGCGTCTGTAAGGGGCACTCGCGCGTCTGTAAGGGGCACTCGCAAACTTTTGCACTCAGTAGTTTCAGTTGTAAAGTTCGATTTTTTGTGAAGGAGTCATTGTGTGTAGTGTGAGGTGTGTTTAGTCTGGTATAGTGTGTGTGTGTGTGTGTGTGTGTGTGTGTGTGTGTGTGTGTGTGTGTGTGTGTGTGTGTATACTCACTCCTTCAGCGAGAGCACCAGCGCTGTCCACAACAGGAGCTGGACATCTTTCCTCATAGTGCTGCAATTCCTCATGGATCTAACACACACACACACACAGACACACACACAGACACACACACAGACACACACACAGACACACACACAGACACACACACAGACACACACACAGACACACACACAGACACACACACAGACACACACACAGACACACACACAGACACACACACAGACACACACACAGACACACACACAGACACACACACAGACACACACACAGACACACAGAGAGAGAGAGACAAAGAAATACAAACACGTGAGTATTGCAGAAACGAAGAAACCACTTGAAATGATATCAACTATTAAACGTGAAAAGTAACTAAAAATGGAAAGAAATAATCTTCTGAATAAAACTGAGATACGAGAAGAATAAAACACTTTTCCGGCTTAATGTTTGCTTACAGCAGAGCGGTCAGGACTTCCAGGAGGAGGAGAGAAGGAGTGGAAAAATGGAGGAGAAGAGGGAGTAAAAAAAGAGAAAAGGGGATAAAGATTGGAATGAAATGACAGTAGAAGGAGAGAAGAATGAAAAATGAGAGAGGAAAAAGGAATAATAGAGAAAGAGGCAGAGGAAGTGGAGGAGAGAAGGAACGGAAGAGCAGAGGAGAAGGAGGAGGAAAAAAAGAGAGAAGAGGGAAGGAAGAGTTGGTTGAGATGAGAGGAGAAGGTGAGAAGAAGGAAGAGAGGAGGAGGATGAGACAGAAAAGAGAGAACTGGGGAGAAAGATGAATGGAGACGGAGAGATAAAGGGAAGAGAGAAGTAAGAGGTGGTAAAGAAAAAAGAAAAGAGAACACAAGAGGAAGAGGAACAAGAGATGATAGAAGAAAGAGGAGAATTAGAAAGAAAGAAGGAGGAGGAGAAAAAAGAGAGAGGATACGGAAAAGATAGGAATAAACTTTCTTTTCGGCTTCTCCCGTTAGGGGTCGCCACAGCGGATCCTCCGCACGTTTGATTTGGCACATGTTTTACGCTGGATGCCCTTCCTAACGCAACCCTCCCCAATTTATCCGGGCTTGGGACCGGCACTAAGAGTGGCTGGGGATGGTTCCCTGACCGGGAATCGAACCCGGGTCGCAGCGGTGGGAGCGCTGCATCTTAACCACTAGACCACCAGGGGACCTATAACGGAAAAGATAGGAATAAAGATAAAAAAAAAGAGACAAAAGATGAAAGGAAATGAAGAAAGAGGGAAGGTAGAGAACAGGAGAAGGAGAAGGAATAGAGGAGTACAAGGCAAAAAGAAAGAGAAAATGGGGAAAGGAGGAAGTGAAGGAGAGGAGCAGGAAAGGGGAAGATGGAGGAGAGGAAGAGGAAGAGAAGAAGGAAAGGAAGAGGTGGAGGAGAGTAGGAGTAGAGGAGGAGGAAAGGTGGAGGAGAGGAGAAGGAAAGAGGAGGAAAGGAAGAGAAGAGAAAAGGAAAGGAGGAGGTGGAGAAGAGCTACAGTATATAAGAGGAGGAGGATGAGAAGAAGAGGAGATGAAGACTTGGAGGAGATAAAGGAGAGGAGAAGAGGAGGTGAAGGAGAGGAGAAGTGGAGGAGAGGAGATGAAAAGGAATAAATGAAGCAGAGCATTAAAACCGAGTCGATGTGAAAAATGGCATGAAAGTCAGAGTGCAAAGGAGAAGAGCCAAAAAAGAAAAACAGCACAAAGATTCACACGAGAGAGAGAGAGAGAGAGAGAGAGAGAGAGAGAGCGTAAGAGAGTAAACGTGTGGGTAAATAAGGAGATGCATTGAAAAACAGGCAACAGTGAACCATATGAGGAAGGTTCATCTAAAAACAGCACAGAGAGAAAAGGTGGCGGGAAATCAAAGCAGAATAAAGGAATAAAAACCAAACACACAGAGAGAGAGAGAAAGAGAGAGAGCGAGAGAGAGAGGTGAGGGGGGAGGGTGAGGTGAGGATGTGAGGATCTCATCCCCTCACCATCTCATCGTCTCATCCCTTCACCGTGTCATAGCTTCACCTTATCCCCTCACCATCTTATCCCCTCACCATGTCATAGCTTCACCTCTCCCCTTACCGTCTCATCCCCTCACTATTTCATCGTCTCATCCCCTCACCATTTCATCGTCTCATCCCCTCACCATCTCATCTTCTCACCATCTCATCCCCTCGCCATCTCATCGTCTCATTCCCTCACCATCTCATCGTCTCATTCCCTCACCATCTCATCCCATTACCATCTCATCGTCTCATCCCCTCACCATGTCATAGCTTCACCTCTCCCCTTACCGTCTCATCCCCTCATTATTTCATCGTCTCATCCCCTCACAATCTCATCGTCTCATTCCCTCACAATCTCAACGTCTCATTCCCTCATCGTCTCATTCCCTCATCGTCTCATTCCCTCACCATCTCATCCCCTCACCATCTCATCCCCTCACCATCTCATCCCCTCACCATCTCATCGTCTCATTCCCTCACCATCTCATCCACTCACCATCTCATCCCCTGACCATCTCATCCCCTTACCATCTCATCGTCTCATCCCCTCACCATCTCATCCCCTCAACATTTCATCGTCTCATCCCCTCACCATCTCATCGTCTCATCCCCTCACCATCTCATTGTCTCATTCCCCTCACCATCCCATCCCCTCACCATCTCATCGTCTCATCCCCTCACCATGTCATCGCTTCACCTCATACCCTCACCACCTCATAGTTTCATCCCCTCACCATCTCATCTCTTCATCTCATCGCCTCACTCTCATCGCTTAATCTCCTCACAATCTAATCACTTTACCGTTTCATCTTATTGCCTAATCTCATCCCCTTACCGTCTCATCCCCTTACCATCTCATCGCATTCTCATCCCCTCACCATCTAATCGCATCATCTCATCCCCTCACAGTCTTATCGCTTCATCTCATCCCCTCAAAATCTCATCGCTTCATCCCATCCCCTTACCGCCTCATCGTTAAAATCCCCTCATTATCTCATTTCCTCACCACCTCATCGCACCACCTCATCATACCATCTCATATCACCTCAAAACGTCCAGGTCTAAACCGAGGGGCCTACACCAGTATGCATAATATGGTTTTGGAGTCTTTGTTGAATACAATGATGAAAAACGCACTGAACGTTCAGACTGCTGTTCCCTTTACCACAGACGTTAGCACACGTGCAGGTCACGACCCCAAGGAGAACCCTCATCACAGTTTGCAGTCTTTAATATCTAGTTTCACGGCTCATAAAGAAATCCTGGATGCAACTAACTATACTAAAGGCACCAATCCATCAGGATTTATAAGAGCTACCAGGTGGTGGTGTACGTGGAGGAGCTTGATGTCAGAGCACCAGGATACACGTCTTACACAAAAGGTCTCCGTGAAGAGGTGTAAAGCTCAAGAGATATTATCATCCCGCAGTAAACACATGTATCAGCGTGAAACACGATCCTCGTTTCATGTGGAAAGAACTAAACTGAGAACAACGTCTGCTGAAATACCGTCAGGACACTGTGTGTGTGTGTGTGTGTGTGTGTGTGTGTGTGTGTGTGTGTGTATGTGTTGATTCTGGAGCTTTCTAAGACCAGGAAACGAATGAAGGTGGCTTGGGTTTCTGACAGTGTTTACTTTGGATGCAGGCTGCTGCATTAAAATAATAATCATCCTCGTTTTCAGACAGACCACCGTTACTAATAAGGCTCTCTGCATTAGAGGAACCCAACGGAGAATGCGATGGAGATCTGAGCACAGGGCACAGTGGCACAGGGGTTTGTCATCAGAAGTTTGACCTAAGAATGAGGTCAAAAGCCGTGAATATGTTCTAAATGAAGCCGCATTTTCCATTTCAGTTTTTTAAATTATATTATTCCAATCAGTTTTTCTTGTAATATAATAATAATAATGCTATATAGTTTTCCACCTATATTCCACCTGAGGAACACTTACAGAATTTGGCAGACACCCTTATTCAGAGCAACTTACATTTATTTCATTCATGCATCTGAGCAGTTATGGGGTTGGGGGCCTTGCTCAGGGGCCCAGGCGTGGCAGCTTGGTGTGGCTGGGATTTGAACTCTCAACCTTTGGCTCCTAAATGTAATCTCTCTACCATCAAGCTACCATCTGTCCTACAGGTAATCTGAGAAAAACCTGAGATGAATCTGAGTTAAAACTGAAGTAAAACTAAGGTAAATCTAAGACGAATCTGAGGTAAACCTGGAGTAAATCTGAATAAATCTGAAGCAAGTCTGAGTTATACCAGAGGTAAATTGAGGTAAACCTGAAGTAAATCTGAAGTAACCCTGGAGTAAAACCTGAGATAAACCTGAGTTAAATCTGAGGTAAACCTGAAGTGAAGCTAAAATTAATCTAAGAAAAACCAGAGGTAAATCTGAGAAAAAAATTGAGGTAAACCTGAAATAAGACTGTGGGAAACCCAAGATAAATCTGAGGTAAATCTGAGATAAACCTGAAGTAAAGCTAAGATAAATCTGAGAAAAACCTGAGATAATTTCTAGCTAAATCTGAGTTCAACATGAGGTAAATCAGAGTTAAACCTGAAGTAAATCAGAGTTAAACCTGAGGTAAATCAGAGTTAAACCTGAAGTAAATCAGAGTTAAACCTGAGGTAAAACTGAGGTCAATCTGAGGCAACGCTGAGGTAAATCTGAGGTAAACCTGAGGTTAATCAAAGGTCAATCTGAGGCAACGCTGAGGTAAACCTGAGGTTAATCTAAGGTCAATTTGAGGTAAATTGAGGTAAATCTAAGGTCAATCTGAGGTAAACCCGCGCCAGAGTTCCGGCTGGAAAACACAAACGTTTAAACTAACATCGTGCCTGTACATCTAGATTCTAGAGGTTAATAAACATATATAGGCTTTACATTAAATATTTCATTGATTAGTGAAAAGTTACATAGACATAGAAATGTACACAATTCCACTGAAAGCACACACACACACACACACACACACACACAGACACACACAGAAAACACACCTAACCCAGGTGGAATTAACAGATTGTTCTGGATTTCCTGTGCAGCTGTGTGTTGAGTACAGTATGTGTAAGAGTGTGTGTGTGTGTCTGTCATGTTGGCAAAGAATTACAGATCTCTCTCTCTCACTCACACACACACACACACACACACACACACACACACACACACACACACACACACACACACTTGACATTGCAGTTTCCATAGCAACAGTTTCAATTCAGTGAACTAAGCATTTGTGGAAGGAGTCTCCAGTGTCAGTGTGAGAAGCAGTCAGTGAGAGCAGGAAATAACTCAAATATACAATAAAAAATAGAACTCTATCAAAAGTATGATTTATTACGCAAAAAATTCATGCAGGCCATTTATATACACACACACACACACACACACACACACACACACACACACACACACACACACACACACACACACACACACACACTAAAAATAAGATAGTGATCCAAAAGCAGGTAATGAATCTATTCAAGTAGATTTTGTTTTACATAAGTTTTATAGTTAGTTGATGATAATAATTAAAAAAAATTGAAGTTATTCTAGTTAGTTGTGAATATAAGCTACTTGTATTTATTTGTCTTAAATATTCACAACTAACTAGAATAACTTCAGAAGTGCACTGTAACTTACTTTACCACAATAAACATATAATTATACTTACTAATATTCATATTATACCTAATTATTCATACGTTATATGCCATAACAACATGCTACTATGTTTTATTCATATTTTACCATGCACACACACACACACACACACACACACACACACACACACACACACACACACACACACACACAGATCATAGGTGTAAGCTCACCTTGACAAGTGAGTGCAGGCCCTGAGAGCTGAACATGGTGTGGAGAAATGAGCGATCTTCTGTGCTCTTTATGTACATCTGAAGCTGAGATGGCAACACTGACAACAGCTCATACAGACCTGCACAGGAAATACAGGAAACACACACACCCACCCACCCACCCACCCACACACACACACACACACACACACACACACACATCGTGTCACTTATATATAAATAAAACATTCTTTCCTTATGACAGCTTAATTTAATAGAAACAAAAATAGATAAAAAAAAAAAGAAAGAATTTCAGGTAAAATCTGAATTATTCTTCTGTTACACATTTTAAACATAACGAATGGGTGTGTGTGTGTGTGTGTGTGTGTGTGTGTGTGTGTGTGTGTGTGTGCGCGCGCGCGCATGGTAATACATGGTACAAGTTGAAGGGCAATTTAGTGATTCCTGCGGTAATTAAAATTAATTCAATTTAAATTCCGAAAGAATTTCATAATGGATATTAATACAAAGAAAAATACATTAAGATATAGCCCTTCAATTAAAAAATTTAAAAAATTTAATACAACTTTTTTCTTTCAAAAAGAGAAAATTGATGTTTGATTTTCTATGTTAAAGTAAAATTTTTGTTCATGCCTATGATAAAGTAACCCCGGTTCAAAACTGCGTTAAGAGATTCTACTGCATGTTGCACCAAATATTTTTGCATGTTGTTACTAGTACTATATTGTTCTTTTTTATTTTAATATGTAAAAAATTATGATGTTTGAATCAAAAATTGGGCTTAGATGTAACTCCACCCAAAAACAAGTGTTAAGCAGATGCCCAGTTTTTTCACAATCTACGATTCCACTTCAAAGGGTAGTTCACACATTAACGAGAGTTCATCATAGGGGTTAGATCATTGACCTGTTCCAGACTGTACCTTACTTCCTCCTTTTGTTTCACTACTTCCTTTTGTTTTTTCACAAACTCAGAACTGAAACAAAATTCCCTGAAGTTTTAATAAACCACTGTCTTATGTTTTCTCAGTCTGTCTGTGGATTTGTGCTCAAACACACACACACACACACACACACAGTTGCATCCGCAACCACACCTAGAGGCAATGCAGCATCCACTATCCACCTACGTCCAAGCTGCATGTTTTTAGACCACATGGTGAAACCAGACAACCCGGAGAAAACACAAATAAGGAGGAACTCTATACAAAAAACTTTATGAAAAACTCTACGAGGTCCGTGTGTAGACGAAAGGTTCTTCTTAGCACCTGGAACCAGTCAGACTTTTGGATAGGACCAGCCTGCTGTAGGCTTCTACACAGACCATTGATAGGTTCTCCTTCCTATACAACCCTTTTGCTAAAGATTAGTAGATGATTCTGAACATCCCAATTCACATTTAGTTCCCATTTGCTGTTATAATAAGCTTCACTCTTCTATGAAGATGTTCCACTAGATTTTGTGAAGATTTTGTGAAGGGTGTTAGTAAAGTCAGGTATCTCCATAACTGAGGACGATGCGATTCGTTTACTAATTATTGGTCACTTTCTAAATAATAAAAGTGAATATTATAAAAACGATGCGTCACGATACAAATGCCAACTTGTACCTGATGCAAACTTTTTTTTAACTGATGCATCATTTCTGTAACTTTCATGCAGATGCTCCTATGTGAATCTTACTATCCCGAGTCCCCATAAAAGGTACCATGGGACCACGTCAATCAAATAAGGGGGCAGGGCTAAACACAACAACATCTGCCCAGGCTATAACAAGCCTGCTTTCTAAACCCTTCCAGAAAACCATGAAGGTCGGATCCCTTTTAGATCAGGAGCTCTTTATTCCAGGTCTTACGCAGATGGACTTCTCAGATGTGGAGATGTATTAAT